>NC_079456.1:6662070-6719570 GCF_903798145.1 Danio aesculapii
ACTTTATTATTAAATACTTTATTATTATACTTTATTATTAAATACTTTATTATTAAATACTTTATTATTATACTTTATTATTAAATACTTTATTATTATACTTTATTATTATACTTTATTATTAAATACCTTATTATTATACTTTATTATTAAATACTTTATTATTATACTTTATTATTAAATACTTTATTATTAAATACTTTATTATTAAATACTTTATTATTATACTTTATTATTAAATACTTTATTATTAAATACCTTATTATTATACTTTATTATTAAATACTTTATTATTAAATACTTTATTATTATACTTTATTATTAAATACTTTATTATTAAATACTTTATTATTAAATACCTTATTATTATACTTTATTATTAAATACTTTATTATTATACTTTATTATTAAATACTTTATTATTATACTTTATTATTAAATACTTTATTATTAAATACTTTATTATTATACTTTATTATTAAATACTTTATTATTAAATACCTTATTATTATACTTTATTATTAAATACTTTATTATTAAATACTTTATTATTATACTTTATTATTAAATACTTTATTATATACTTTATTATACTTTATTATTAAATACTTTATTATTAAATACTTTATTATTATACTTTATTATTAAATACTTTATTATTAAATACTTTATTATTATACTTTATTATTAAATACTTTATTATTATACTTTATTATTATACTTTATTATTAAATACTTTGTTATTATACTTTATTATTAAATACTTTATTATTAAATACTTTATTATTATACTTTATTATTAAATACTTTATTATTATACTTTATTATTAAATACCTTATTATTATACTTTATTATTAAATACCTTATTATTATACTTTATTATTAAATACTTTATTATTAAATACTTTGTTATTATACTTTATTATTAAATACCTTATTATTATACTTTATTATTAAATACCTTATTATTATACTTTATTATTAAATACTTTATTATTATACTTTATTATTAAATACTTTGTTATTATACTTTATTATTAAATACTTTATTATTAAATACTTTATTATTAAATACTTTGTTATTATACTTTATTATTAAATACCTTATTATTATACTTTATTATTAAATACCTTATTATTATACTTTATTATTAAATACTTTATTATTAAATACTTTATTATTATACTTTATTATTAAATACTTTATTATTATACTTTATTATTAAATACTTTATTATTATACTTTATTATTAAATACTTTATTATTAAATACTTTATTATTAAATACTTTATTATTAAATACTTTATTATTATACTTTATTATTAAATACTTTATTATTATACTTTATTATTAAATACTTTATTATTATACTTTATTATTAAATACTTTATTATTATACTTTATTATTAAATACTTTGTTATTATACTTTATTATTAAATACTTTATTATTAAATACTTTGTTATTATACTTTATTATTATACTTTATTATTAAATACTTTATTATTAAATACTTTGTTATTATACTTTATTATTAAATACCTTATTATTATACTTTATTATTAAATACTTTATTATTATACTTTATTATTAAATACTTTATTATTATACTTTATTATTAAATACTTTGTTATTATACTTTATTATTAAATACCTTATTATTATACTTTATTATTAAATACTTTATTATTAAACTTTATTATTAAATACTTTATTATTATACTTTATTATTAAATACTTTGTTATTATACTTTATTATTAAATACTTTATTATTATACTTTATTATTAAATACTTTATTATTATACTTTATTATTAAATACTTTGTTATTATACTTTATTATTAAATACTTTATTATTAAATACTTTGTTATTATACTTTATTATTATACTTTATTATTAAATACTTTATTATTAAATACTTTGTTATTATACTTTATTATTAAATACTTTATTATTATACTTTATTATTAAATACTTTATTATTAAATACTTTATTATTATACTTTGTTATTATACTTTATTATTAAATACTTTATTATTATACTTTGTTATTATACTTTATTATTATACTTTATTATTATACTTTGTTATTATACTTTATTATTAAATACTTTATTATTAAATACTTTATTATTAAATACTTCATTATTAAATACTTTATTATTAAATACTTTATTATTATACTTTATTATTAAATACTTTATTATTAAATACTTTATTATTATCATTGTATTTTTTAACAGTACCAGATGATCACAGCCTTAGACAGCAAATATAAAAGATTCTAGAGGACGCTTCAGTGATTAAATGAATGAATAAATACATAATAAATGTCATAACAAAGATTAATAATCAATATTTACACCTGATTTAAGAGACAGACTGGTAGATTCAGGTAATACAAAATGTAAAGGCACAACTTTTGATATTCTGGCAATGTCATGCAACAGTGGAAACGACAAGAATTCCAGTGTCACAAACAAAGAAATAAGTGATTCAGTTTTACTCTTCTCAGTTATATTATATACACAACAACATTGTTACAGCAATGTTATATTACATAATATTTACAACAACATTATATCATACAACAACAATATACTACATTTTAAACAAAACAGCTCCTCCTAGAGGTTTTAGTGGCTCACATGAGAAGAAATACGAGTTTGATTCATTCTGATTTATGATGTAAGAGTTGTTTAATGTAATTCTGTTAAAAGTATTCCCGTGTCCTCTGTCGTATTTTTTCTGCTTGCAGAGGAACCTGACAAAACATCAGATTAAAAATAAAGATTAAATGCAAATACAAATTATAAGACGCATAGGACTACACAGCACTGAGCGGGGTCAGCAGGCAGAGACAGAGAGAGGGAGCATTTATACACATTTAATAACTGCACATACAGTGTAAGTCAGAATTATTATGTTGTTATAGCTGTATGACTTCACAAATTGATTTAGTGGTTGCCTAGCAACATAAAAAGCGCAGCATGCTTCTTATTTCATGAAAACACATTCCTATTTCTCTCATACACATTATTAAACAGAACTATGTACATTGTAGGTGTGTGTGCCATCAATCCGTCTCTTCTCTTCTTGTTTCTTTCTTTGAATTAGCAGGATTTGAACGCGAGTAACACAAGACAGTCCAGTGATGTCGTTTTGAAAATGTTTAATAACAACTTAACTGAACTATATTACACGGTCAAAAAACTGTTTTGCTTTCATCTTCATGACACAACAACAACTTCTTCCTTCCTGGAAGTGACATCAGCATATACTCTATATTAAAAATTAAATTACTTTTAGTAAAATATTTTCGAGTTTTGCTTTTCACAATATTATTAATTTAACATAAATAAACCAATGAACTTATGGCTCTTATAGTAGGAATGTAAATGATCATATGCATTTGTTTATATGGTAAAACGTGTCTTTTTTCAGCAAGAATGTCCGCACAGATTCCAAAGGCAGATAGTGATTAGATCAAGGACTGGTTAATATGTGGACTTTGGAGGTTTTACGATGTGGTCACACATTGATTGGTCAGTTTGCATGTCTCAGTATTTGGACTTTGGTCACATTGTCAAGAAAGAGGCAAAATAGCTGGTACACTTTGCTCTGGTCTCTTTTCCTCCTGCTCTGGATCTTCTCTACTGCTATCAGGTTATCTTCGGTGCTCTCCCCCTCTCTCTCTCTCTCTCAAGTAACTTTATTTTACATTTAAGCTGGGTAATCTTATGTTTTTATCATTTCATGTTTTACTGTTATTTGTAATTAATTCAGTTGTAACCATTTAGAATTATTGTCATTAAATCACCTCATTTTCAAGTATTTGTGAATTACTTTTGATTTAACATCAACACTTAATTACTCCATATTGCAATACAACAAATTCAATTCAAATCAATTCAATTCAAATTCACATAATAGCAACGCTCTCCCACATTTGTAGCTATTAATACTGCCCTTATTTCTGTTTTGGTATAAGATTGACCATAAGGATGGTTTGACTAGAAATGTACAGTTTTTCACCATCACACTGATCACTTTTTATTCATTCGGCGAATCTACAGTTCCAACTTCTGTAGGTAAAAATACCATTCTTACAACATGAAGATTAATTAAAGGTACTTACCAGAGACAGAAACAGTGAATGACTTTGAGGAGAATCTTCTATTTGTAATGATCAGTGCTTTATAAAGTCCAGAGTCTGTGCTTCTGGTGTCTGTAATGGTCAGATCTCCAGTTTGACCATCCAGCTCCAGCCTGTCTTTAAATCTCTCACAAATATCCTCATTTCTAGTGTTCTCTATGTTTCCTTCAGTGATCTGAGCTAAGAAAATGGATTTATTCCCAAACTGCCACAGAACCACGTCACGCCCCCTGATGCCAGTAACGTCAGTTTTTAGCGTGACAGAAGCTCCCTCCACTATTGGCACTGACTTAATTTCACCTGTTAAGCACACACAAACAGAAATGCAGAGTGGAAATGACATAGAATAGCAGAAATACCCAAAAGCAGTGATCTTTTGCTTTGTATTTGACATTCCACTTTCTCATTATAGGGATGAAATCCATCATAGAAAATATACACAGTACGCACACGCATATATTTCATAAATGCAAACTTTTATTTTGCACGCGATTAGTTGGGATTAATTATTATATGCTAACAGTGCTTGATTATGAATAATGCAAATAAAATCAAAATAAAACTGCATACAAGTTTGCTGTCTCAGCTTTAATGCTTACCAAGCTGCTTTTGAAGTATCGAGATCCTGAAGCGATAGTAAATCCCACAAACAGCTGCAGCTGCAGCAACCAGCAGAACAACTACAGCTATTCCTGCTACAACATCCGGAGACGGAAATGAATCTGAAAACACAGACACTTATTGCAAATTTATCACTTTATCTCACTTCAATTACATCGCTTCAGTTGCATTTTACCATATAGATACGAGGCTGAATCTGTATGGAATAAAATCACTGTCATAAATATTTCGTGCGTAAATAAAATTCATGCATCCGTAATTATAAAATCGTAAAGGAAAACGAAGCGTACTCGTAATTTAACGAGGGTACAATTCCAAAATCTGCGATTAGAACAGACACAGATACGACATTCTCTTTGTCTGTTTGTATACACGACTGATAATTTTACGATGGGTGTACTTTACAAACACAAAACAATTACAGTTTCACCACGGACACGTGGTGAATAAATATTTATTATTTATTTATTTTGATTCATAGTCTCATAAATATGTTTAACGTTACAAACATCTGGTAAGCACAAACTCAAATATTTAAATTGCCTTTTGCTGATTTCTTCTTTACATAATAGATCAATGGTCGATCTGGCTTCAAAAAAGGTTTCTTAATCAACAGATGTCATGTTCACTGAGAAACTCTGCGCTCGCTGCCTGTAATACGCACTAATGGCCCATTTCCACTGAGTGGTACAGTACGGTACGGTATGGGTCACCTTTATTAGGCCACTGCCAAAAGGGTACCAATAGTAGAATGGTTTTGGTAAGGGTGGTGTAAGACAGAAACTTTCAGTCTAGGTCATTCTCACTCGAGGAAAGCAAAGCTGTAAGGGTTGTTCACATATGATTCGAGAAGCACTTCTCACAAAACAGATGCTTTATACATATAAATACTTGTGTATAAATGTTCATCACTAACTTTTCCATGAACATAATTGAATTATAACTGCAGATCCATGATGGTGCATTGAGCTGCAGCCGCTAGAGTTGTTCGGTAATGTTAGTTAATATATTAACTAACACTAACAAACAATAAACAATAGCTTAACTGAAGTTAACAAAGATGAATAAATACGTGTATTGTTCGTTGTTTGTTCATGTTAGTAAATACATTCATTAGCATAAACTGCGCGTCGCATATCGTAAAGCGCTACCAGTATTTCTCTAATATTCCAAAATAGTTTTGTTCATGAGGGCAAACTTAAACTCCTTCAACTATTTTTTCCTGATTTTAATCTTTAGTTCTACGCTCAAAACATGGAAAACAAGTACTAAATGAATTATAGCTATTGCACAAATATAATTTAGTACCATAAAAATCCCCTAAAATAACACAAATAATTAAATGTTTGTACTAACATATAGTACATTGATTTAATTTAAATGAACTACGTGGTTATTTTGACTGCTGTGCACACACACACACATATAAATGTGATTACATTGACGGATGTCATACTCACTAATAACAGTAAGACTGATTCTCTTGTTTACGGTGCGTCGACTGCTGCTGATCTTCAGATCATAAAGTCCAGAATGTATGGTCCTGGTGTTTGTGATGGTCAGAGCCCCAGTCTGATTGTCCAAGTTTATCATACCCTTAAATCTCACATCATCTCCATCATAAGTATAGAATCGTCGGGCTTCTTTATAGAGTTCTGCTATGACGGTGTCTCCATACATCCATAGAGTGAAATCAGACATCTGCACTTCAGTAAGACCAGTGTGTAGAGTGACCGAAACCCCTACCTTCACTGAAACTGCGTTTATTTGACCTGAAACGACAAATGCAGGAGGAATGTTTAGAAACAGCTACTTGGAAATTAATAAAATGTGCTAACCATTATTAAAATGTAACATATTAAGTAGCAAAATATATCTTATTTGTAATGTAGCTGTCCTTCAATGCAATGAGTCGTTGTATTTTTGAACGCACAAAGTGACACATTTGCATAATCCCTGCCTACCAAAAACATATGAATACACTTAAATGGGTGTTTCATTTCAGACAGAATAGATACAGAAAGATCAATTAAAACAGACTTGGCCAGCTGACCAATCAGAGCAGAGTTGGCTAATAGAAGGGAGGGGTTTACAGACAAACTGGGTAAAGTCTAGAAGGGATACAGCTGCAGTCGTAAGTAAATTAATATTATTTATATTACTATAACAATACAGTTGTACAACAATAATGACTGTTTTAACATTACTGTGAGGGGTAGGTTTAGGGTTGTGGAAGGGGTAGATATGAATAAAATACAATTAACTGGTAATTTAGTAAATAATATAAATAATTAGCTAGCATTACCTCTGACAACAACCACCGAATTGATTCAAACGAACCAAATCAAAATCATTGAAAAATTGTTCTAATACTAAACGTATACAATGAGGAAATTACAATGTGTCTCATTCACTAAACATTGAATGTTTTACATTTTAAATGCAGATTTTAAGTTCTCACAAAGAAATTCTGCCTATTTTACAACATGTGCGTGAACGCAGTTTGTTCTTAATTTTTCTGTTAGTGAATATGGTGTGTTTATTTCTGTTCTAAATTAGC
This sequence comes from Danio aesculapii, assembly GCF_903798145.1. Classification (NCBI taxonomy): domain Eukaryota; kingdom Metazoa; phylum Chordata; class Actinopteri; order Cypriniformes; family Danionidae; genus Danio; species Danio aesculapii. The sequence continues at coordinate 6,669,411 of NC_079456.1, forward strand.
GTCCACATCCACAAGGTTAGTAATTTGCATAATACACACCCAAACCAGCTCCTTATAAAGGTTTTCTGCCAAAAAATTGACAAATGATGAATTAAAAAGAGATTTTGGAACTTTTTATGAAGCTAGATAACCACACCGTATCAACGGTCTTGATATTCAGGCACTATTTCAAGCACCGAGTTTTGCTATTTGCAGGCACACAGAGCGCTCCGTCAAAACACAAGGAGCAACAGGCAAAGGCGCAGGGCACCACCGCAAAGACTACTACAATACACTTTATGTTGGAGTTAACCAAGGGTGTCTTCATCGTGCCTGCCAAAACATAGCTTTTTGAATCTCTATCATTGTTGTGCAGTTGCATCTAGCCACTTGTGGTTTTGACCCACCAAGTACTGCATTCAGATTATTTTTACTTTCATTTTCTCTCAGTGTACGGTCGAGAGTAACACACAAGCGCTTTAATTCTGTGGCTGATTTAAATGTTGAAATATATGTCCGTAAGTGCTCTATTTTTACTAAAGCTCTATTTTTGTAAATATTCAAGGGTCATTTTATTATTATCATATTTATACCACCTGCATTTTGTTGTACAAACACTTGTTTATACGTTATGCATGTGGAGTAACAAATATGATAATTTTGCTAATATTCCATTTAAATAGTTTCATTTAATAGATTTTCCTCATATGCTTATTAAGGTTTGCATAAAAATGTACATTAGTAAAATTGTACTGCTGGTTGAATTGAACTTGTTAAAGTAAATGTAAATATGAACATACTTTCCCCCTCTTTGTTTTACAAAAAAGAAAGATGTTGCGAAGAACAATTGCAGTAAAGTCACTTAAGTTACCTAAACTGCTTTCTGCTGTTCTTATGATACTGGGAAGACACAATTGGTTGAGACAGAATAATAATTATTATGCCTATTATTTGTAGTTTTTACATAGCAATTTAAACTAGCCCTTCAATATTTACATCAAGAAACAAAAAGCTGGAGTTTTGACTGCATATACTCTGTGGAAGAATGAGTATGTGTCTAGTGCTCGTCCATACACACAACAAACACAGCTTTATATTTCAGCAGCTGATGTGTGAGACGATAAACGTGCTGATTTGAGTTATCACTGGTGACAGGTAATGCTTGATATATAAACGTCATGTCTGTCTTTCTAAGACGCATCAATTATAATCAGGTTTCCCCTTTTGTCTTGTACTTGAATGTTAAAAAAGGCCCTCCTATGAAGTGTCAGTCACTAAAATGGCCCCCCGCCAATTTCAGTTTGAGACCCCTGCTCTACTCCCCCCACTGGCTCCCTCCCTGTTAGATTTAGATTTGCACCTTCTTATTTATGAAAAATTTTGCACATTTAAAAACCCAGGTTTGCGATCTGCAGGCCAACGTCTGCTAGAAGTCCCACAGTCAAAATACAAGCAGTGGGGTGATCGCTCTTTTGAGGTGGCAAGTCCGAAACTTTGAAGTACCTATCCTACTGAGCTTCATATGATCACTGACCTGCCACTGTTTAAAGCCAAGCTTAAGAAGAAGACACTTTTAAGAATGTTGGAAACTGGTTGTTATTGACTCCATTTATTTAATGTTTTTCCCACTATGAATGTCAATGGCTGACAGTTTCCAACATTGTTTAAAATATCTTCTTTTGTGTCCAACAGAAGACAAAACTCCTGAGGGTCAGTACATTCACTTTTTTTGCGTGAACCATGCCTTTAAATTCATGACAAGATAGAAACCCTTGATCAACTCACCACTGATGTTCACATTGAATGTCTTGTGTATGGTGTGTTTGCTGCTGCTGATGTCAACCTCATATAATCCAGAGTGTTTAATCCCAGTGTTCTTGATGATCAGAGATCCAGTCTGATCCAGCTGCAGTATGTGTCGGAATCTCCCATCATCCCCATCCAGCGTACGGAAGGATCTATCGAGTTTATTGATTTCAGCTATTAGGGCATTCTGAGGCCCAAACTTCCATCGTATCACATCGTAATTCAGTATTTCAATAACATCAGTGTGTAGAAAGACCGAATCTCCCACCATCGCTGATACAATCTGTATTTCGTCTGCAGACACACCTGAATGGCAAGAAGGAAGAGTTAGAAAAACTCAGCTATTCTGATCTTCACTAGTCTGTATGATGTAATACAAGATTTAATGAATAAAGTAACAACAAAGAGCTAAGAGAAAGATCTTAAGCTGAGTTAACAATGCCATTTTCGAGGATTTGCTTAATTAAAAATTTTGTGTTGATAAGCGGTAAAACACTGAATTACAACTGAAACTCACCATCGAGGTTGAACATCTTGTTTAAGCTGAATCTGTTGGTCACTTCATAAGGTCCAGAGTCTGTGGTTCTGATGTTCCGGAGGGTCAGATCTCCAGTTTGAGGGTCCAGCTGCATTCTGCCTTTGAATTTCCCATCAAGATCATTGTCGTATTTGTAGATTCTGTTTTGTCCGCCAACATATTTAGCTATGAGGTTTCCTTTCTCTCCATACCTCCACTCGATATCATCATCTTTCCGTATTTCAGTTAGATCAGTGTGTAGAGTAACAGAATCTCCCTCCTTTACTGAAACGAATTCACTAAACACACCTAAAAAAACAAGCAGAAATGTTACAGAGAAAAAATCACCTGCCACTTTATTAGGTACACCTGTCCAACTGCTCGTTAACGCAAATTTCTAATCAGCCAATCACATGGCAGCAACTCAATGCATTTAGGCATGTAAACATGGTCAAGACGATCTGCTGCAGTTCAAACCGAGCATCAAAATGGGGAAGAAAGGTGATTTAGGTGACTTTGAATGTGGCATGGTTGTTGGTGTCAGACGGGCTGGTCTGAGTATTTCAGAAACTGCTGATCTACTGGGGTTTTCACACACAACCATCTCTAGGGTTTACAGAGAATGGTCTGAAAAAGAGAAAATATCCAGTGAGCGGCAGTTCTGTGGGCACAAATGCCTTGTTGATGCCAGAGGTCAGAGGAGAATGGCCAGACTAGTTCCAGCTGATGGAAAGGCAACAGTAACTCAAATAAGCACTCGTTACCACCGAGGACTGCAGAATAACATCTCTGAATGCACAGCATGCCAAATCTTGAGGCAGATGGGCTACAGCAGCAGAACACCACACTGGGTGTCACTCCTGTCAGTTAAGAACAGGAAACTGAGGCTACAATTAGTACAGGCTCACCAAAACTGGACAATAGAAGATTGGAGAAACGTTGTCTGGTCAGATGAGTCTCAGTTTCTGCTGAGACATTCGGATGGTCGGGTCAGAATTTGGCATCAACAACATGAAAGCATGGATCTATCCTGTATGGTCTCAACAGTTCAGGCTGGTGGTGGTGTAATGGTGTGGGGGATATTTTCTTGGCACAGTTTGGGCCCATTAGTACCAATTGAGCATCATGTCAACACCACAGCCTACCTGAGTATTGTTGCTGACCATGTGCATCCCTTTATGACCACAGTGTACCCATCTACTGACGTCTACTTCCAGCAGGATAACACACCATGTCATAAAGCACGAATCATCTCAGACTGGTTTCTTGAACATGACAATGAGTTCACTGTACTCAAATGGCCTCCACAGTCACCAGTTCTCAATCCAATAGAGCACCTTTGGGATGTGGTGGAACGGGAGATTGGCATCATGGATGTGCAGTCGACAAATCTACAGCAACCGTGTGATGCTATCATGTCAATATGGAGCAAAATCACTTCCAGTACCTTGTTGAATCTCTGCCACAATGGATTAAGGCAGTTCTAATGGCAAAAGGGGGTCCAACACGGTACTAGAAAGGTGTCCCTAATAAAGTGGTCGGTGAGTGTATTTACTATTAAACACTACTGTCACAGACTTATCAAATTAGTTTAAATCAATTTATACTCAAAATATTTTTTGGGGGGGAGGGGGGGGGGGATAACTTATTTGTTTATGTTCAATCCACGCATATTTGTCAAAATTAATAACTTATTAAATTAAGTTACCTTTATTGGTGTTGGGACAACATGAAGGAATAATGTCACAGCATTTTTTTTACAATGTAGGTTGCTTTAACTCAGCGTTGCATAAACTATGAAGAAAATATTTAAATTAAATTTAACCCAGTTCTTGGGTTTATCCCCCACAATCTGTGTGATAGTAGGTGGTGTGATATATAATCTTCTTTTTTATTATTATTTCATATTACAAACATTTAAAACGATGCAACAAAACATGTAAATACATGTCAAAAGTCTTGAGAGAGTTACTTTATGATTCATTCATACAGTTAAATATTTATCAATTAGATCTAAAATAATTAAACATGAATAAACTCAACCATCTAGAAATGTTTTACAATTTTTTTTGAATTTTTATTTAATTAAATAATGTCTTTTTTTTTAACCTAAAAGTTGTTTTTTGTTGTAACACCAGCAGTTTATTTGTAGATTTACACCAGGTAAATCTGGCTTAAAAAACATGTAACTACCCCCAAAAGTAGCTTATTAAAAACTATTTGAAAGGATACCTGAAAAAATTTAAGTAATAATCATGATTATTATAAGAATATAATGATTTAGTACATCCTCAAAATCACAAACGCACACATTTAACAACATGTTAGATGAACAAAAAAGAAGATACACGTCTTAAACAATAAAATTAAACCAGCCTACACTACAACATGTGAAACATAAACAAACGTGTATTTTACAGCTGTTAGAGGAACTGTATGAAAAATTACAAACGGCAAAAAAGGAGAATTCCCCGAGAATTCCAAACCGAAACCGAAAATAACTTACTGTTAGTGAACAAAAACAGCAGAAGCAGCGATACAATGTTCTTCATAGCGCTGTAGAGTTTAGATAACGTTTGAGTTTCGGTAAATAATCAATGTATATCATATGAAGCTAATCTCCACAGTTGATGAAACGCAACAATATGTTACATTCAAACATCGAGGCTGAGAAACCAGTTTAAAACAACAGCAAACACATTCCACAATCTGACACATTTCACACATGCATTTCCGGGAGTTACAACGCGTTGTAATCGCCTCATCTTCACCCGCGTCGAGTTGCCAAGGAGACGGGACATTAAGAATAATATTCGCGTTTTCCTTGTTCTGAATAACTGGATACGGCCCAGTTTTAACCACTTAACACCAGTTGTTAAAGGTTTGACTGTGCATCAGTTAAATTCGGCTACGTTAATTATTTAATCACGTATCGGAGTAGCATATTTAGTGAGTTTTGGTATTAGCCGAATTTGGTTGCGAACACCTGGCAACTCGTTTGAAGTTATTGGAGAGTTCCAATCCCAGGCTAGCAAGGAACAACATTCTGTGAAACATAAAAAATAAAAGTAAATAAAGTATTTCTAGAGTATAAATTGAGTGAAATCCCTGTACATTGAAAAAAATATTCCAAAACGATTCCTTGGATTTACTAAATGTTTTTAAGTGGTTGTAAACAATTTATAATGGCTGAATTTAAACAAACATATTAAGTTGAACATTACTAAACATAATTTGTTTAAATTCAACCCATATAAATTGTTTCCAACAATTTTGCAGACATTTTTTTCAGTGATGAGGCTGTAGGAATTATATTACCATTGTTATATATACAATAATCCTTTATGTTTTATTTTCAGATGTCAGTAGGAACCATTTGATATTTTAATGTGTTGTGAAAACAATGTCTATGGCAGAAGCAGAAGTGCCCCCTTGCAGTTATAGATTAGATTAGATTTTTAGATTAGATTCAACTTTATTGTCATTACACATGTACAAGTACAAGGCAACGAAATGCAGTTTAGGTCTAACCAGCAGTGCAATAGCAGCAAGTGCAGGATACAGGTATAAGTTATAAAGTGCAGTTATAGAAAAACTATGGTGATATTTACAGATGGATGTACTATCAACATTATATACAGGTTGTATTAGCTATAAACAGAGATTTGCATAAATGAATATATGTACAGGATACTATTAATAATCAGGAGTGTGCAGATAAACATAATTACAAATGTCCATGTGCAGTGGGTATGTACAGTTCAATAAATGAATCAGTGCAATGAATATGTGCAAACTTTAAATGTGCAAATGTTAAATAGTGCAGTGATTGTGAGGAGTATAAGTTAGAGGAGTGTGGGGGGTGTATTGGGGAGGCAAAAGAGTCAGTGAGGGGCAGAGTTCAAAAGGGAGACAGCTCTGGGGAAAAAGCTGTTCCTCAGTCTGCTGGTTTTTGTCCGGGGGAGCCTGAAGCGCCTGCCGGAAGGCAGGAGAGAAAACAGTCTGTGAGCAGGGTGAGAGGTGTCCTTAAGAATACTGCGTGCTCGGCGCAGACAGTGTTTCTTCTGGATGTCCTCTATGGCTGGCAGTGTAGTCCCTGTGATGCGTTGGGCAGTTTTCACCACCCGCTGCAGTGCCTTACGCTCAGCAACAGAGCAGCTTCCATACCAGACTGTGACGCAGTTGGTCAGGATGCTTTCTATTGTGCAGCGGTAGAAGTTCACCAGGACGGCTGATGAAAGCTGGTTCTTCTTAAGTTGCCTCAAGAAGAATAGGCGCTGGTGAGCCTTCTTGACCAGGCTGGAGGTGTTGGTGGTCCAGGAAAGGTCCTTTGAGATGTGGGTCCCCAGGAACTTGAAGGATGAGACAGGCTCAACGGCCATCCCATTAATGTGGATGGGATCATGCGAGCCTGTTCGTCCCTTCCTGAAGTCCACAATGAGCTCCTTGGTCTTATTGGTGTTAAGGAGCAGATTATTGTCGGTGCACCAGGTGGCCAGATGCTGTATCTCCTCCCTGTAGGCAGTCTCATCATTATTGCTGATTAGACCAATCACTGTGGTGTCATCTGCAAATTTGATGATGGTGTTGGATCTGTTCACAGGCCTACAGTCGATGGTAAAGAGAGAGTAGAGGAAGGGGCTCAGCACGCAGCCCTGGGGTACACCAGTGTTGAGTGTGACGGTGGTGGAGCAGATGTGGCCTGATCTAACATTCTGAGGTCTGTTAGTCAGAAAGTCCATAACCCAGTTGCAGAGAGACGTGTCGATATCCAGGTCTCTGAGTTTGATCAGTAACTTAGAGGGTATGACAGTGTTGAATGCTGAGCTGAAGTCAACAAACAGCATTCGTGCATAAGTGTTTTTATTGTCCAGGTGAGTGAGGACAGAGTGCAGTGCTATGGAGACGGCATCTTCTGTGCTCCTGTTGCCACGGTAGGCAAACTGATGTGGGTCTAGTGTGGATGGCAGAGAGTCTTTCAGATGTGCCAGGACCAACCGCTCGAAGCACTTCATGATGATGGGTGTGAGTGCTACAGGGCGGTAGTCATTCAGGCATGTTGGGCTGGAGTGTTTGGGCAGCGGCACAATAGAGGTGGTTTTAAAGCATGTTGGCACAGTTGCTAGGTTAAGCGACAGGTTGAAAATGTCTGTGAATACCCCAGTGAGCTGTTCTGCACATGCTTTGAGGACGCGCCCAGGAATACCATCTGGCCCAGCAGCCTTACGCACATTGATCCGACTCAGTGCGGTGTAGACTTCTGAGGAGGTGAGTGTGATAGTTGAGTGGTCGGCTGAGGTAGTGTTCCTGGTGTAGGGTTCTGTATTGTCTCTTTCAAAGCGGGCATAAAAGTCATTTAGCTCGTTCAGAAAGGAGACATTTGTAGCTGTGGGGGTGGACTGGCTGGGTTTGTAGTTGCTGATGGCCTGGATGCCCTGCCACATGCGCCGAGGATCAGAGTTGGAAAAGTGCTCCTCTAGCTTTAGCTTGTAGCAGTGCTTGGCCTTTTTGATGCCCCTCTTCAGATTAGCCCTGGAAGTGCTGTAGGCCTGTGCATCCCCTGATCTGAATGCAGTGTTGCGTGCCTTCAGCAGGAGGCGCACCTCCTTGTTCATCCATGGCTTTTGATTTGGGTATGTGGTGATCTGTTTCTGGGTTGTAACACTGTCTATGGTGGTGTTGATATATTCCAGAACAGAGGAAGTGTAACTGTCAATGTCTGTGTGAGAGCCACATGTGGCCTGGGAAGCAAACATACTCCAGTCTGTGTGTTCAAACCTGTCCTGGAGTGTGGAGTCCACCCCCGCTGGCCACACTTTGATGGTCCTTACTGATGGCTTCACACGGTTGACGATGGGTGAGTACTTGGGGGTGAGAAACAGACAAAGGTGGTCTGATTGACCCAAGTGGGGGAGGGGGGGTCACAGCATATGCTTCAGCCATGTTTGTGTAAACTTGGTCTAAAGTTTTGTTTCCCCTTGTGTGGCAGAAAATGTTCTGATGGAATTTGGGGAGCACTGTCTTTAAGTTTGAGTGATTAAAATCCCCCGCAACAATAAAAGCAGCCTCCGGGTGAGCAGTCTGTTGTTTGCTGATGGCTGCATGAAGTTCATTCATAGCGAGCTTGGCATCAGCGTCGGGAGGTATATAAGCAGCAGTTATTATGGTGGAGGTGAACTCCCGTGGCAGATAAAACGGTCTACATTTAACCATTAGAAATTCCAGGTTAACAGAGCAATGTCTCCCAACGATGACAGAGTTTGTGCACCAAGCTTTGTTAATATAAATGCATAATCCTCCGCCTCTGGTCTTACCGGAGTCATCCGCCGTTCTGTCTGCTCGGAATGTTTGATGCTCCGTTAGCGATATAGCGTTGTCTGGTATCCCGCTGTTTAGCCATGTTTCTGTGAAAATCATGACATTACAGTTCCATAATCTTTTGCTGTGGTTGATGCGCAGTCGAATCTCATCCATTTTGTTCACCAGTGACCGTACATTGGCGAGAAAGATGCTGGGTAAAGAGAGCCGGTGTGGTGTTAGCTTTAGCTTAGCTCTTAGCCCGCCGCGCTTCCCCCGTCTTTGTTTACGTTCTCTGCGCCGCCTCCGAGCACTTCTGCCCGGCCGTGTAGGGCTGTTCGGCCCGGGTGTTCTGGCGATCTCAGGGATGAGTCGAAGATTGTTAATAAAACTGTCCGGAATGCACAATCCAATATCCAAGATTTCCTGTCGGGTGTACGATGTAAAGGCACTGCTGTTCTGCACGAACAGACCCGAAATGAGCAGGAATAATACCGCAAAATTGCAGAAACTGGAGAGACGCTGGGCTTCGCGAACTGAACGCGCCGCCATCTTGTCTCTAGATTATATAGACCAAATGTCGACCTTATATAGACCAAATGTACACAATCAAAGTGCCTTTATTATTTAGCATACACTTTTCCTGATAATTCAAACGTTTCTTCCAATATAAAGATGCCAGTTGTGTTAAATAATCTTATGCTTCTTCATTATTGATTATTTATCTTCTTGCTATAAATTAAGCAGTGTTCAAAATAGAACTCATAAAGACAGCCTATATAAAAAAACTTAGGGCTATTTAGTGGTTTTGCAAATGATTTCAATTGCTTCTTTCCACCAGATGGCACCAATTCACTTAAATTTAAGATTTATAGCACATCATTATATATATATATATATATATATATATATATATATATATATATATATATATATATATATATATATATATATATATATATTTTTTTTTTTTTAAGTATATTAATTTTATATAAATATTTTTTATAAAATTATTTTGTCCATATCTGACCCAAAATGGGGTTAAAACAACCCATCTTTGGTATTTACTTATTGCATAAACAGAGACACTGTAGAACACAGGTGTCAAACTCCATTCCTGGAGGGCCGCCACTCTACACAGTTTTGCTCCAACTCTAATCAAACACAACTGATCCAAATAATCGAGTTCTTCAAAAGAGTCTTGAACACCTTCATTAGTTGGATCAGCTGTGTTTGATCAGAGTTGGAGCAAAACTGTGTAGAGCGGCGGCCCTCCAGGAATTGAGTTTGAGACCTTTGCTGTAGGAATTATACCTACACCTGAACCTATAACCTTAACCCATGTTACCTTATATAATCCAAAGACTTCTATATCGTAAGCAGTGTTGGGTAAAATTACTTTAAAAGTAATATATTACATTACTTATTTCATAAGATCAAGATGGCCTTAATACTGTAATATATTACTTTTAAAAGTAACTTTAACCAAACCTGTGTGGTACATGTAGTGTAAAATAAATTCAAGATTTTTCTTATATTATTATAATTTTAAAAATAAAAAGTGCACATGTAAGACTTAAAATCTAAACTTAAGCGCTCACATATACATTCTTTATTATAGAGAAAACTATAATACTATTACTTTGGTTTACTTTAGGACAGGAGTGTCTAACTCAATTCCTGGAGAGCTGTAGTCCTGCAGAGCTTAGTTCCAACCCTGCTTCAACACACCTATCTGTAAGTGTCAAACAAGCCTAAAGCACTCAATTAGTTTGATTAGATGTTTAATTAGGGTTGGAACTAAACTGTCCAGAGCTGACGCCTGTGCTTTGGGAGAATGAGTGTCAATGCAAAACAAAGAGAACTAGAGGGATATACAGTATCAGTGTTGTTGATTTCATATGCAATTCGGAAACAGTTTGAAATGTGTTTGGTGTTACAGATGCAGGGTATATTGAAGTAACATGCCAACATATTTGAATATATTTATTTAATGTTTCAGTGTTTCTGACTATGGTGATTCAACATCTTCAGTGCCTGGTCATCATCTTGCTTTTCCTACTACAAACCAGGCTCAGTATACACATTTCTTTGGACTTTTGTGATATTCAACTACTGTGAGTACTGTGAACTGGCAAGCATGGTTTAGTTGCTCTTTGCTGATAAATCATGTGACATGATCATATCAAAAGCATAGATGTTTGAAGATTGTGGTGGTGTTACTGTGAAAAGGTCAAGTACATCAAAGACTATACATACAGTAAATGAGGCATATTAGTCACCTTTATTTATGTGTTTTGTACAGTACCAAGATGGTACTGTAGATAGTTCCAAGATAGTTCCAAGATAGCTCCAAGATGGCGCAGATGACGATGGCCGCCTCCGTGTCGTGCTTTGCAGTAGTGTTTGTGTTTTTGTTAGTTTGTCCTGTCTCGAGTCATATTCCTACAATTAGTTTCACCAGAGACGAATTGTTGGACATTCGGGCATATACACCACCGAATATTTTTCCATACCTGGATTTATCTGATGTTCTGTTGGACATTGTAGTCGGCGGAGCCGCAGTGCTACTCAGACGCTTTCAAGCGCGCAGACGAGGAAAGCGTGCAGGCGTGCTTGTGAAACTCAGACAGCGCGGATTTCGGACCGCGTTGCCTAGCATCCATCTGGCAAATCTCCACTCTCTACCCAACAAAATAGACAAACTCATTCTGCTCTCTCAGACAAACAGGGATTTTCTGCATTCAGCTGCTCTGTGTTTCACAGAAACCTGGCTGAACAACACCATACCGGACGCGAGCCTGGCGATACAGAAACTAGCTGATCAGATCACGGTGTTAGAGCAACAACACCCGGACTCTGTTTTAATCATTCTCGGGGATTTTAACAAAGCAAAACTATCCCGTGAACTGCCAAAATATAGACAGCATGTGACATGTCCCACAAGAGACAGAAATATACTGGATCACTGCTATACTATAATAAAGGATGCATACCGCTCCGTCCAACGAGCAGCTTTGGGACACTCTGACCATTGTTTGATTCATCTCATTCCAAGCTACAGGCAGAAACTGAAAACAGTCAAACCTGTATTAAGATCTGTGAAAAGATGGAGTAACGAAACAGAGCGGGATCTACAAGCCTGTTTCGACCTCACTGACTGGAGTGTTTTTGAAGCTGCTGCAAACGATCTGGATGAGCTCACATAGACTGTAACATCTTATATCAGTTTCTGTGAAGACGTGTGCATTCCTACCAGGACTCAACTCACATACAACAATGACAAACCATGGTTCACTGTAAAACTCAGACAGCTACGTCAGGCCAAGGAGGTTGCTTACAGGAATGGGGATAGGGCCTTGTATAAGCAGGCCAAATACACACTGGAAAAGGAGATCAGAGTCGCAAAAAGGAACTATTCTGAGAAACTAAGGAGTCAGTTCCCTTCCAGCGACTCAGCATCTGTGTGGAAAAGTCTGAAAAACATCACAAACTACAAGACACCACCCCCCAGCACTGTAAACAATGACCGACTTGCAAACGACCTGAATGAGTTTTACTGCCGGTTTGAGAAAACCCCCCACACCCACTCTGAACTGCTCTCTACGCCACCATTACCACCTCCACCACCCCCCGCCTCCCCCATACCTGCACTACAGTTTAACGAAGATGAGGTTCGCCAGGTCTTCCAGAAACAGAAGAGGAAAAAAGCACCAGGCCCAGATTTTATAACACCAGCCTGTTTAAAATCCTGAGCTGACCAACTGGCCCCCATCTTCACCCTGATCTTCAACAGATCACTGGAGCTGTGTGAAGTGCCCTCCTGCCTCAAACGCTCTACCATCATCCCCATCCCAAAGAAACCCAAACTTACAGGACTAAATGACTACAGACCGGCGGCACTAACATCTGTGGTCATGAAGCCTTTTGAAAAACTGGTGCTGGCCCACCTGAAGGACATCACTGAACCCTCACTGGACTCTCTTCAGTTTGCCTACAGAGCAAACAGGTCTGTGGATGATGCAGTAAATATGGGACTACATTATGTTCTGCAACACCTAGACAGACCAGGGACCTATGTGAGGATCTTGTTTGTTGACTTCAGCTCGGCGTTTAACACTATCATCCCAAAACTTCTCCTGCCCAAATTAACTCAGCTCTCTGTGCCCACCTCTGTCTGTCAGTGGATCAACAGCTTCCTAACGGACAGGCAGCAGCTGGTGAAGCTGGGAAAATTCTCATCTAGTATCCGCACAATCAGCACTGGCGCCCCCAGGGGTGTGTCCTCTCCCCACTGCTCTTCTCCCTGTACACGAATGACTGCACATCAAAAGTCTCCTCTGTGAAGCTCTTGAAGTTTGCAGACGACACTACTGTTATCGGCCTCATTCAGGACGGTGACGAGTCTGCTTACAGACAGGAGGTTAAGGAGTTGGCTGTCTGGTGTAGTCACAACAACCTGGAGCTCAACACGCTCAAAACAGTGGAGATGATAGTGGACTTCAGGAGAAACCCCCCTGCTCTCCCCCCACTGAGCATCATGGACAGCATTGTGGCAGCAGTGGAGTCATTCAGGTTCCTGGGCATCACCATCTCTCAGGACCTGAAGTGGGACACTCACATTGACTCCACTGTCGAAAAAGCTCAACAGAGGCTGTACTTTCTCCGTCAGCTGAGGAAGTTTACCCTCCCAAAGGAGCTGCTGAAACAGTTCTACACCTCCATCACTGAATCAGTCATCTGCACATCAATAACTGTCTGGTTTAGCTCAGCTACTAAATACGATCTCCAAAGACTACGTTGAATAGTTCGGACTGCTGAGCGAATCACTGGTACAACCCTTCCTACTCCCCAAGAACTGTACTTATCCAGAGCGAGCAGAAGGGCTGCCAAAATCACTCTGGACCCCTCACACCCAGCACACTGCCTCTTTGAACTTTTACCTTCTGGTCGACGCTACAGAGCACTGCGCACCAGAACAGCCCGACACAGAAACAGTTTCTTCCCTCAGGCAATCCATCTCATGAACACTTGATGATAATAATTGTGGAACCAACATCACTACTGCTATACACTTTTATACACATATACACTTATTTAACAACACACTTTACATGCCAATTTGCACATAACAGCTGCACATATAACGTTGTATATAGTAATAAACACGTACATACACTTGTCAATCTGTATATTTGCACTCACTACTTACTTCTATTTTTTTAAAAATAGATTTATTATCTGTTTTTTGTCCTGTCTCTGTTATCCTGTTGCACTGTAGAAACTCTGTCACCAAAACAAATTCCTCGTATGTGTGAACATACCTGGCAATAAGCTCTTTCTGATTCTGATTCTGATTCTGATACAGCATTCAGTGTCATTCAAGTACATTCAGTGTTGAATTGTTCAAATGCTATTTTATTTAGCATCATAATCAGTGGTGTGAAGAGTACTGAAGAATCATATCCAGGTACTTGCCAAAAAAATCTATACAATTAAAAATATCTGTTATAAATACTAGGTGCCAGGTTAAGCTAGATGTTAGGCACAGGTTATGACCTTCAACCCTGGCTAAGGCTACGAGAATCCAGCAGGTGGCACCACAAACCAAGCTCATGCAGCATTAATAGAACGCATGCAATTTGTGCATGTGTTTAAAAACGTACAATTCTGTAGTGCATTTAGTCATAGTTTAAGACCATTTCATGGTTTCAGTCAACATACAGTAGACCTCATCATCATCTAAACCAGGGGTCACCAATCTCGGTCCTGGAGGGCCGGTGTCCCTCCAGGGTTTCGCTCCACCTTGCCTCAAAACACCTGCCTGGGTGTTTCAAGTATACATAGTAAGACCTTGATTAGCTTGTTCAGGTGTGTTTGATTAGAGTTGGAGCTAAAATCTGCAGGACACCGGCCCTCCAGGAACAAGTTTGGTGACCCCTGATCATTTTTCATTTTCTTGGACAATTTTAATCCTTCACAATTTAGGTTATTTGACGATGCTAGTGTACTTGCGGTGATAATTCACATAGCACATGTCCAGACAATTAAGCTGCCATCCTACATTCATGTACTGGACATTCAAAGAATGGCACTCATGTTATCTACTGAGATATTATTTATTGTACTTAATGTGTGCTCTTCAGTTTGTTAATATGTTTATTGCAAAACTTGTATTCATTAATGTTTATTTGTTTTAAAAATCACACATATATCACATTATATACCTACCAAGTCCTTTAGTAAATTAAGATCACTATCAAATATCCTGAGTGCCTCTCTTCAATTAAGAAATCATCTCATTCAGTTTTGACTGACAGCTTATTGTGTTTTCCCACCCAAAATTTATCCATCCACAAACCCCTCCATTTCAGTAGAAGTATACTATTAAAAACTAAATAGAAAAAACTAATCCTGAGCTGTTCAGTTCTTTACATCATATTGGATGACAAAATGGAAGTAAATTTCTATGAAAGTATTTTAATGTGGGTCACAGCTCTTGTGCTCTTGACCCCAAAAAAATGAGACTTTAAACCACAGTGCAAGGCACAGCTTGTGCATCTTTCCTTTGAGCAGGTCTCAACAAAGAAATTACCCCTGCGAATGCAAAGGCCTCATTCCGAGAAGGTCAATTCTTCCATTCATTGTCTGCTGAAGCCACTTAGCAATGAGTTACATTAATCTCACTGACATTAATCTCAATTACATTCATTTGATACTAAGCCTTTAATTGTCATTTATTAGGGATGTATTAAGCATAAATAGTCCTCTCTTTAGGTCACAAAACTGCATGAAGCTGAGTTAATAAAGCATTTATTAACATACATAGTAAACATTACTATATGCCTGAATAAAAAATATAAAAATGTTGATTTGAATAGTTTATTAATCGTTTACTAACTGATTCTGAATAATCCTAAAAACCAGCAACTAATACAACACTAAATTACTACTGAACAACTAATAAGTATAATAAAGCATGAAAATACAGTTTAAAAGTCAAGATTACAGCATTTGTAGCTGTATTTATAAACTGCTTCTAACATCTATTAATGTATAACAGATAATGCATTAACTGTTTTCTAATGCTTAATAAATGATTCACATTGTGTAGTTATTCTAAAATGTTACCAATACTCTTTAAAATATCTTCTTTTGTGTTCACCAGAAGGAAAAAAATAAACTCCAATAGTTTGGAATCATTTCACAAACTGTAATCATTTCACATCATTCCACCAAGTTAAGCCAAGTTTAGTCAAGATTTACACAAGTTTTTTTGGTCTTTTTTTGTATTTATGTTTGTATAAACTTTGAATTCTGTAATATATTTGTGAATTTAGATATGTTTCATCTGGGCCATAACAAACATAGAGTGCCATCTGTGTAACATTTGTCATGTTTCCATCTAAAAATGTGAATTAAACTTCTGCAAAAATGGAATATTACATAAAATATTTGTGAATAAAGTTTCATCCAATGAGTCCAAGAGAACAAAAACATCACTTCTTGATAAACTGACACCAAATATCAAAAAGAAAAATATAATTTGATTTGGTAGGAGGCCACTGTGGGTCTTTTTTCTTCTGTAATATAGGACCTGCACCTCAGAAGACGAAACACAATGAACCCAATGCAAGGGCTTTTGTAGGCGTGAGACACTCTTCGGGAGCGTAGACACTTAAGACAGTTCTGGAGGGAATAATAACAATATAATAATAATACTGAACCACTGTGCACATTTTCAAACTTTATGTGCATCTTGGCATTTCCAACAAGCATTTTTATGCGATATTCCAAAATGCACATAAAATATGTGGATGGAAACATGACTAGTGACTTCATGCTCAGCACTGACTGGTCTCATTTAGCTGTTATTTCCACTCTCTCTTCTACAAGCTTTTTTTTTTGCGGTTTCATCGTCTCTCGCCCTCAGCTAACCACTTCACATCTTAAAGTCAAACAAACAAAGCAGCGGAGGCTTTATACTACATAACAAAACACACATCAGTGACTCACTTCAAAAATTTTAACTGTCCCTACTACTCTGGTGGACTATTTTTCCTAAAATCGTGTCTAAAGTCGTTTGTATGATCATGTGCGAAATTATAACATCTGCACATTTTTTAAAAATACAATTACATGTTTACACATATACTTTATATGTTCATATATAACAATGATGTGGCAAAGCTGTAATAGTTTACCCAACAAAAATACAATTCTGTCATCATTTACTCACCCTTTACTCACCCAAACCTGTTTGAGTTTCTTTCCTCTGTTGAACACATAAGTGTTTTTTTAAATGTTGGAAACCTGCAACCACTGACTTCCATAGTATTTGTTTTTCCTGCTATGGAAGTCAATAGTTACAGACTTTCAGCTCTCTTTAAAATAACTTCTTGTGTGTTTATGAGAATAAAGAAGCTCATAAAGGTTCTGAACCACTTGAGGAAGAGTAAACAGTGGGCGATCCATCCCTTTAAAACTGAACTTTAAGTTACTTTCACTCAAACATTAATAAAAACAAGAAACAAGTTGCATGAACTCAAATTTCTATTGTGTTAAGTTGAACTCTAACTGGGTTTGCTTTGCTTGCTTTAAACTGTATTAGGCTGAAATGAATATTTACTGTGTGGTTTGAGCAAGATGTGTTTTGAGCAACATGCAAATAAAAATAACCTCTTGGTGTGCTCAAAAAGTCTTTCTCGCTCACACACAAACCCACACCCACATTTACTCAGACTGCAGTAGTTTCGGCTGGCGATGATTGTAATCTTATGATTGCAGACCCCCAAACTGTTGGAGAAAATGTTAAAGTCGCTTCTTTTTTACTGTTTGTTCTTTAATCATCTGGTGGGTAAGTTATTAATGTTTTTATGAATCCTGTTCTGTTGTTTATCAAACTGGAGTCTAATAATGATCCAGCCGTCACATTAATTATACAACCAAAGGCATGAAATATTAAATTATTCAGAAAATGCATTATATAAAGCGATTCAAAATATATAGGTGCAAATGCATTAATGCTATCACAATGTCTCTGCTCTGCAGGTGTGTTTGGCGATACAGTGAAGTCAGTACCAGTGATGGAGGGAGATTCAGTCACTTTACTCACCGATACTCCACTTCAAGCAGATGAAGATATGAAGTGGCGATTTGGACCTAATAAACTTCTCATTGCTGAGATCATCAATGGGGCTGTAAGCTTCTCCACACATGATGTTTCTGAGGGATTCAGAGACAGGCTGAAGCTGGACAATAACACCGGATCACTTACGATCACAAACATCAGAAACAAAGACGCTGGAGTTTATGAGTTAAGAAGAAAAACCATCTGCAAATTCAATATTTCTGTTTATGGTGAGTATTTTGATGGTCATTTTCCGTGTTTACTGCTGTATGTATTTTGACTATTATAGTTCACAAACACTTTGACATTATTATTCAGATGTTTATTGCTACAGTATATATCTGCACATCTTTGGATACGTTGGGGAAAGTACATTTTAAAAGTAACTCATTACAGCCTTGCATTTTTAAAAAATAACTAAATGTGTTCATTACTACTGAAGGAAAGTAATGTAGTACTTTTTTTGTATGGGCTGGGCTTGCTTATTTGTAGTAGTAGTAGTAGTAGTAGTAATAATAATAATATTATTTATTATTTATTAACAATATATTTTATGGGACAATAATCTTTACTCCAAAAATTTTGATGCTGAAAAGTCTGAAAAAGTGACTTTTATTGACATTATTGACTTTTATGACTGTATTGGTGTTGAAAAAAAATACAAAAGTCTGGTAGTAAACTTCAAGTACTTCTTATTTGTTATTTTATGAATTATATTCGCTATATGAGGCAGCACAGCAGCGCAGTAGGAAGTGCTGTCGCCTTATTTCTGTGTGGAGTTTGCATGTTCTCCCTGCGTTCGCGTGGGTTTCCTCCGGGTGCTCCGGTTTCCCCCACAGTCCAAAGAAATGCGGTACAGGTGAATTGGGAAGGCTAAATTGTCATTAGTGTATGAGTGTGAATGAGTGTGTATGGGTGTTTCCCAGTCATGGGTTGCAGCTGGAAGGGCAACTGCTGCATAAAACATATGCTGAAGAAGTTGGCAGTTCATTCCGCAGTGGTGACCCCAGATTAATAAAAGGGACTAAGCCGAAAAGAAAATGAATGAATTAATTCATATTCTCTATATACAGTATATTGTGTGTGTGTGTGTGTGTGTGTGTGTGTGTGTGTGTGTGTGTGTATACATGTGCTAGTCATGTAATTAGAATATCTTCAAAAGTTGATTTCATTAATTCCATTCAAGAACTTGTATAATGTAAACATTCATTCCACACAGACTTATATATTTTAAGTGTTTTGATGACAACTAATGAAACCCCTAAATTCAGTATCTCAGAAAATTTGATTATTACATAAGACCAATGCAAAGAAAGATTTTTTGAAATGTTGGCCAAATGAAAAGTATGAAGAAGAAAAGTATGGGTATGCACAGCACTTAATACTTTACTGCAGTAATGTGTCATGGCATGTAGTGGATCAGTCTGTGTTCAGCACTGCTCAGGTGTGATGAGAGCCCAGGTTGCTATGATCGTGGACATTTCACAATGCCTCTTCTGCATTGTTGGCTCTGGCATATCATATCTTCCTCTTCACAATACTTCATAGATATAGGCTTAAGTTTTAGGCTTAAGGTCAGGTTTATAGGCTTATGGTCAGGCAAGTTTCCTGGCCAATTAAGAACAGGAATATTTTCAAAGGAAATGAAAAAATTGGCTTTCATCAGAGAACATAAGTTTGGAGCACTCAGCAGCAGTCCAGTCTTTAGCCCAGACGAGACGTTTTTGACAAAGTCTGTTGTTCAAGAGTGGCTTTTCTTGACTGGATTTTGCATTTCATGGTTTCATTTATTTTGAAGGCATACTTGATCTGTGCTTGTAAGATAAGTAATTCATTAAAAGGTTAGTTGGCCCAAAAATGAAATATTTTTCCAAATCTTTTTAATCCCTGAGACCTGAGGTCCTGAGACATTCAAAACCCACAGTCAAAAACAGTCAAAACATTTCATGTGTCTTCAAATTTCTGAAAAAAAAAAAAATGTTCGCCAGTGTTTCCACATCGGGTTAGGGTGTGTATTTACTATGTGCATTAAAGGTGACCACTCCATTCTCATTTATTGCCTATTTTGTCATATCATCTTTTATTTTAGCTCGTCTGCCTGTTCCTGTCATCAGCAGAGGTTTCACATTAAATCCCTTATCATCCTCATCAGAGTCCAAATGTGTGCTGGTGTGTTCAGTGGTGAATGTGAGCGCTGTGAGTCTCTCCTGGTACAAAGGAAACAGTTTATTGTCCAGCATCAGTGTGTCTGATCTCAGCAACAGCCTGCCTCTAGATCTGGACTGTCTGGATGATTCCTACAGTTGTGTGGTGGCTTATTCATTCACCAACCGGACCACACATCTCACCAACACTGAACTCTGTCAACCATGTCCAGGTATGTGAAAGGTCCAATGTTAGGCCAAGTACACACAGGTGTTTTTATAAATTGGGTTTTTCATGTTTTAAATTATTATTTTTTTATCTCCATCCACATGAAATGCAAAAACGTACTGTGATACTTATGAAAGTCTGCACGAACCAGAAACTGTGACATTTTTTTTCGTATTGTGATGCAGTTCCTAGAGAAATGCAATATTAAATGAGAAAAAGGCTTGATTTTTTTAGCTGAATGGATGTAGTAAAGTAAGCATTTCATTCAGAAAGATCGAGAAATAGATTTCGGAAGAGTTATTAAAACCTAACAGACTTCACCTCCTCACCATTTCTGTTTGTTGTCAAAACTGACAGCTTGAGGGGTGTGCTTAAGTATGTTAGCCATGTCCATTACCTCAGACAGATGTAACCTGAGAATTTAACTGAAAACAAACAGGAAGTGCATTTTCAGATTTAAATCTTTGAAGCAAACTATTTATTTTTTCTTAGAGACATGCACAGATGAATTGTTCACCACAAAACTAGTGTGAGCTAACAAAATCAATTCAATTAGTTTTAATTTCATTTGTAGAGAATGCTGAATCAGTAGGGGATGATAATGACACTATTAAGCTGGGTTCACACCACACTAGGAAATAAGTATTTGTACAAGTAAATTGCATACAAATACATGCAATCATTAGAATAGAGGTGGATTACCTCCCGTGGGTGAAGTTACAAAATATGAGATGCGTTTGTCGATAATGTGCGGAATTCTGCCTCATTTTCTTTATCTGCGTTTGCTGTCAACCAGCCTTGTTGGTCAATCAGAAAGGAGAAAACGCACACGCTGATGTCATGACATAAAAACTCCAGTTGTAGTGTTCACAATGTACCCAGGGTTTTGGAACATCCTCACCCTGGCCGGAATTTTCAGAAAGTTTCTGTTGCAGTCACCAGATACTGCATTGGTGTGAACAAATACTTTAAATGTATGTTTAATTTTGCATTGATAAAGCACCACTCAGGTGTCTAAGACTCAGTATCTGTCCTCATCTTGTGTGTGTTGAAACATTGACTATAAACAGTGTTGGGGAAAGTTACTGTTGAAAGTAATGCAAATATTTCAACCCAGGCTCATTCTGAGAACGTAGTCCCGTGGACGTTTCTGGAGACAGCGAAATACGTCCCGGGAGGTACGTATTTTTGCAGTTTTTGTTTTTGTTTTCTTACCTGATTTCTGGAACCGCTCTTCCCCGGACTCGAACCCGGTTGTCGTCGTCGTCGTCGTGGTCAGCCCCTCTCTGCGCCTCGAGTACGCCAAAGTACACGAAGAGCTAACCGGACAAACTGGTTGCAGCGGGAAAGCCCTCCACACGGAGGTGAGCAGCCGGCCGGCAAGCGCCGAAAGGAACAGCATCACACCGCCCCGCAGCGTTCACTTAAAAAAATGAAATGCAGCCGTACGTACCCCCGGCTGCGTATTTCGCAGTCTCCAGAAACGTCCACGGGACTACTTTTTCAGAATGAGCCTGGGTTGAAATATTTAGCTACTCCCCAAAAAAGTAACTAGTTAAGTTACATAGTTACTTTCTATGGTAATGCGCTACGTTACTTTTGAGTTTTTGAGAATTAAAGTAAAAAGTAACTTAAATATTATTACTTAATTTTTTTAAGTAAAACATCACTCGTTACTTATAAAAGTCATATTATTATGTAATTCACATTACTTGCAATGTCTTACCCCCAACACTGACTATAAACGTGATTTTTAGAAGTCACATTACTATAAATTCTTCATCACTGCCTTCACTTTCTACAGGATTCTCAAAATGTGAACATTTTAATATCAATGAACTCTGCCAGAAATATGCAGGTTAGTAATTATATTATTATTATTATTATGATTATTATTCAGGCTGATACGCTCATGGCAGAAACTAGCATCTGCTTAAAATTGCAGTTCTATTGTATATTTATGCAATCCAATAAAATGTTTTGTTTTGAAGTACACGTCAACGGTTGGGGTTCTACTGAAGCTGTGCTCAGACTGGTTGTCACTGCTCTGATGGGCGTGGCTGCTGCTGCTGCTGTTGTTCTTCTGGTCAATGACATCAGATCTACAAATGCTTCAGTGATGAAAACAAGAGAATTATCATAAACATCAGGATATATACTGGAGTTTTATGCTAAGATAAAAATATAACTGATGGAAAGAAATGTTACTTTAGATAGATCATTCATAGCTGTAATACTTTGATCTTTCTTGTCTGTTAGCTTGTGTTTACCATTGCTATGGAGATTCAGTGTTCGCAAGGGAATGCAGAGATGTAAGTTCAAAGATTTGTATCTGAGAGTGAAATTTGCACACGAGTGCCACCTGGAGTTTTTACTGGTGTTTGCTTTGATTTTGAATGATTTCCTTGGTGAGTTCGTGTTTTTTTTTTATTGTTTTCATAACATGATTTAAACTAGTGTCAAAATGTGTTTCATTAATTAACACTTTGTTTGGTCTAGTAAAAATCACAACAACGTATACACAGTATTATATAAATGATTGTGTAAAGTTTAAGTGAGAGAATTTAAGTAACATGCTGTCATTTGTAAAAAGTAAACGCCAAATAGGAGAGAGAAATAGAAAAAACACACAGAAATTCAGCATAGAGAAGCATATACATGGTTATTTATTGTTGCTGTGTATTTATAAATGTGTTAAGCTGAGATAATGCATACACTGTAACATGCTAATGGTTCCTTTGGCCTTGTGTTTTCAAGGCCAGTTTTTTTTCCTTTGTTTTGTTTTGTTTGTTTGTGCATCTTCTTCTGGTTTTCATCGGTGAGATGTTCTATTGACGTCAGTTGCTGAATGTGATCTGCTCTGGATTCGACTTGATTGAAGTGTGAACTGTTTTCATGGATTGTGGATTGTCTTAACTTCCATCTGTGCATGTCTAATTGTGGAGTTGGACTGGCGAGCCTCCCATTAAATGGATTCTTCGGATACACCTGTCTCAAAGATTTAAAGTAAAACTTATTCAGCGTCATGGTAGGAGTGTAAATTTTACAACACACTCACAAGTTCAACATCTTGGATTTCTGGAACTGAATTAGAAATCTAGTTGTTTTGCAAAGGAATCATTTTGAATGTTCATCACCTGCGCTGGACTTTTGGGACATTTTGAAATGTTTTAAGTGAATGTTTTATTTTCATTTTTTATTTTACTTGTACATCATTTCATTAGAGTGTTCATTCTTTGCAATTTTTAAAGCTTTATTGAAAGAAATTAATTGGTTTAAGAAGGGAAATTTTGATTATATGCTGAATGATAAAACAATTTTAATATTATATTATTAACTAACACTCACAAATCTTTAATATAGTATTGTTATTAGTATATTAGTATTACATTATTGTTTATAATAGTAACCAAATCATAATATTAGCTCTTAAATATAGAAAAAACAGAAAAATAGCATAACAATACTTACCTTATTAGTGATACAATCATAAAACCCTGTGAAGAAAGAGAGGTGTTATTAAAGTATGTAAATAAGATTGAGGTCATTAGATAAGTGTGAAAAAAGCCTAGAACTTGTTTTATTTTATTTTTATTATTTTATTTTATAATTTGGTGGAACTTTTACAATATAATCTTTTATTATTCTTACCTTACCTCTGTGTCCGAGTCATTCACTGTTGTCGTATCATCTCTCTCCTTGGAGGAATTTAGACTTCTGAGCATCTGGTCCTATGATAAACGCCTTACAATACATTTGTGTATCGAGGGTTGCATATAAATAAATATAACACAGTTTACTAAAGTGCCTAATTCCATCACTAAGTGGCACTAGTGTGAAATATTTTGTATTTTGATTTGATGCAAGTGTCGCTATTACAGAGGCATCACTGTGTTTTTTCGGGGTTTTTAATTTGACTTTCACTTTTATATGTGAACTTGTGTTTTGGTTTTTATTTGAATTTAAAAGAATAGATACTTTGTAAAGTTTTGTCAACATTACATATTCATTTCTCATTTCATAACAAAGGACCCAGCTTTTTTTTGGCAGACATTGATATTGTACAAGGGGTGATGTTTTAGATACTGGATTCAAGTATGTCTTAACAGAAATATTCCTGTGCAACATTTGATCGTTAAACTATTATGAAAATTTTTGCATTTGTGTGTAAAGATGTGTGTTTCAGTTTACCTTTGACCTAAATGAATCAGCTTTGGCTTGCTTTTTATATCTAGTATGCATAAGGAATGTGTGTGTTTTTTAATAATCGTATATGTAATTTTGTACAATAAATTCATTGGTAGTTACATTTTGTGAATGTTTTCTTGTTCTGTTTTAAATGGTAACACTTAAAGGATTTAATGATAGCTTAAAAGTTATAATAACTGCACAGTTAAACTTGAATTGGTCTTCTTTAAAACAAAGAAACCTAAATGTTGCTCAAAAGAACATAAATTTATCAAATAAATTAGTCTTTTTTTCCTGTAAGAATCAGGGTTAAAAACAAAACAAACAAACTAAAGGGAATGTTTTGTTCACATAAGAAAAATTTGTGACTAAACATTGAAGAATCATAAACTAACATTATCAGAACTTTCAGGGAACCAACAACTGTTTGGGATAGTTGTGATGTGCTGCTACATCATCTCCAAAACAGAAAAATATTTAACCAAATGAAATGTGGAGGATGTTAACGATGCAGCTCGCACTTAAAAGTACAATATTTTCTTTAGTGAAAGAGAACATAAAAATATACAGTCAATATTACTACAAAACTATTGAACACCCATTCTTGTCTTCAGGGCCGTGCACAGACATTTTGAGGGGTAGTGGCCCAAACCAAAAAAAGGGGCACTAAGTGGGTGGGTTCATCATTCATTCATTTATTTTCTTTTCAGCTAAGTTTCTTTATTAATCTGGGGTTGCCACAGCGGAATGAACCGCAAACTTATCCTGCAAATGTTTTTAACACAGCAGATGCCCTTCCAGCTGCAACCCATCCCTGGGAAACATTCATACACACTCATTGACACACTCATACACTATGGGCAATTTAGCTTACCCAATTCACCTGTACCGCATGTCTTTGGACTGTGGGGGAAACCGGAGCACCCGGTGGAAACCCACACGAAAGCAGGGAGAACATGCAAACTCCACACAGAAAGTCAACTGACCCAGCCAAGGCTCGAACCACAACCTTCTTGCTGTGAGGCAACAGCACTACCTACTGCGCTACTGCGTTGCCCACTTTGTATAATAATAATAATAATAATAATAATAATAATACAAAATGTAAAGGCACAATTTAGATATTCTTCCTATGAAAAACAATCCCATCAAATAAAAAATGTCACAAACAGTTTTTACACAAAACCTTAAGTTTTTTTTTGAAAATGACAGGAATTCAAATGTCACAGAGAGAGAGAGAGAGAGAGAGAGAGAGAGAGAGAGAGAGAGAGAGAGAGAAAGAGAGAGAGAGAGAGAGAGAGAGAGAGAGCATTTGTTCAGTTTTACTGTTCTCATTTATATTTTATACACAACAGCATCATGTTAAAGCACCTTTAAATTATACAACAACATCATATTACATTATATCATAGACATAAGAGTTCAGGTTTTAGTGTCTCACGTGAGAAGATCATGAAGTTATGATGTAACAGTTGTTCATTGTGATTCTATTAAAGGTATTCCAGTGTCCTCCCTCGTATTTCTTCTGTTTTCAGAGGAACCTGACAAAACATCATATAAAAAAAAATTGAATACAAAATACTAATTATAAGACACATAAATGGGTCATTTGCATATCGCGTCTAAAAGCATGTGGAAAGTGCAAGCTTGTTGCTTCCTTCACCATTTTCAACAAGCTTTGCGCTTGTTGTCTGATTCTGATTTTGTCAGATGTCTTCTTGCTTGTCGACCATCAACCATTTTCTCAAAGGATGACAAGCATACAAAACATAGCTGCAGATCTGTTGCAAGTTTTATTTTTGCAGAAAATTAAAAAGCACTGCAGGTGTTCTGAGGTAATTAGTGTATCGAAATGTATATATTCCATACATTTATGAAGCTGATCATAATTTGATGTATGCACTGTAATAAGTAATATAACTATAGTTTAAATTAAACAGTTCAACTGAAGTTATTTTTTAGAGCACTTTTCACAATAATTATCATTCCAAATCAGCTTTACAAAATGTGTGCATTATTACATTACTATTAAAATCCGAAAGAGTTACGGTGTTGTGTATAGGGTGGACAGTGTATATACATAGTGAGGGATCATTCACACCGAATGTGTCTTTGCTTTCAAAAACGCAAGACGAGACGCACGGGTATGAAAAAAAGCACAAGCATATCCATACACAACCACAGAGTGCCTGTAAACAGAAATTTGCAATGCTAGCCCCATCTCAGAGCTCTTCTGATCTTCTTATCAACAAAAAATGCAGTGCAGCGCGCATTGTGCACATTGTATATTTATTATGTATATATAAATACATACATACATACATGTATATACAATGTGCATTTTGGATTAATATAAATGTAAAATTAGACTATTTATGAAATAACAGCATAAATTAGTACATCAGCTTTTGAAAATGAATATTTGTATCCATTTTTAGTGAATATAGACAATATATTTTGGTACATTTAAAGAAAACTCTTTTTTTAAACAGTTATATTAATTTAAATAGGAGTGCTGTCCCCAAACATCATCAGGAATCTAAAAATAATATATTTCAATTTAAATAAGGTGTTGCAAAAACTAAAAATGACAAAATACTAAATTTCAACTAAATGTAATATTTGAAAATTAAAGTGAATAATAATTTGCTTCTATTAATTGTTTCTTCTTTAATAAGTTTAATTAATAGCTTTTCCCCCACATATTAATTTAATTGTCCTAAAAGAGCGATCTCTATACAAACTATTTTATATAAAAATTATTAAACATGTATATATTTTAAAGTATATGCATGCATGTGTGGGTATTTATATATACATAATAAATATACATAGTACACACACATATATATTATTTAAATACAACTTTTGTTTTGTATGTGATTAGTCAGGATTAATTATTATATCATAATATTGCTTGACTAAGAATAATGCAAATAAAACCATAACAAAACTGCATTCAAGTTTGCTGTATAAGCTATAATGCTTACCAAGGTTAGAGGTCCTGAAGCGATAGTAAATCAAACCAACAGCTGCAGCTGCAGCAACCTGCAGAACAACTACAGCTATTCCTGCTGCAACAGCAGGAGACAGAAATGAATCTGTGAAAATGAAGACAGATGGTTATTAATTTGAATCTGCAGAAACTGAGCTGCAAACTGACCGCTTTCTTTTTAATGTCACTTTATCCCATCGCTCCAATTATATTTGACCTTCAGATATGAGGCAAAAATACTCAGAAAACTGCAGATTGTTGACCATTCCATCTATTTGTGTAAATATATAGATTTGTTCAGTTTTTAAATATTTCTTTTTTTATTATTGATTTGTTTTTTGTTTTTTCAAACAAGTGGTTCTTATTGCTAGAATTTACATATTAAACCTTATATAAAAGTTATATAAAAAAAAAAAATCTCCTGTACTCCCAAAATCAATATGCAGAAATCACACTTCCCCTTTAGTGGGAACTCCGACGTGTGCCTTTAGACACTAATGTGTGGTCGATAAACGAGCAATTACTCTGAAGGGTAGGAAAAGGGATCACTGAATGCCACTGAGTTGGCAGAGCTCAGCTCCGAAGGTGCCGGTGATTAATCATTAGTAGAGTATATAACCAGTGCACGTGGAGCGAGTAGTTACAATTTTTACTTCAGAGCCTCTAATGAGACTGAAGAGATTTTCTGCTGAGCTGTCTTTCCAGAGCAGAAATTTCACCAGTGCGGATGACGACATGTACAGTGGCGGTTGAACTGGGTTCCTTTCCCTTCCCTGGCTAAAAGAGCATTTTCTATTAAAAGAGCAGAATCCCCTAAGAAAGCAACAGGGTCGAACAATGCGTCTAGTTAAAGATGTCATTCCCACCATGCATTCATATGCCCAGCAAGTTGGTTAGCACACGGGTAGGCCTGAGGGTTACAGTGGGGGCATATTCGTTGCCTTTGGGCCTGTAGGCATTTGTTGCCTTTGGGCCACAGTGCGCTCCGCCCAAGCTTTGTATAAGTGTGGCGGTGCATCTCACGGGATGGCAGTGCTCTCATTAGATGACACGGGGGATCAGATGTCCATCACTGCATTAGAGGGTGGGTTGACATGCTCTGATGACAGTTCAGACCCACTGCCACCCTCCGGGGTTGTCAGTGAGGTTTCAGACTTGGAGTCGGACATGTTTGCCATTCTAACCCGGGCTGCTTCTGAGGTGGGGCTGGAGATGGCTTGTCCCCCAGCTCAACCTCTGGACCAATTAGACGGGTGTTGCGTGGGGGCCAAAAAGAAGGTCAAATCTTCCAAGCCCCCCGTCCTCTTCTTCCTGGAAGTGCACAGTGAGATCACACAGACATGGAGGGCACCTTTTTCTGCCAAAGCTACTTCGAGACAGGCAACCCGGTAAAAGAGTGTACCTGTTCTTTCCTTGGTGGAGGGCTGAGGATCACAGTCAGAAACATCAGTAACTTTAAAATCATCACTGCTGGCCTCCGGGCCGGTGGTATCCAAATTTTCAATAAAAGAACAGTTTCCTCTCTCTCTGGGTGTGCAAACCCAAGCCTTGCCAGTCTGGGATGCTTCGCTTTCCAGCTCGTAGCTCCGGGCCACGGGTTTTGAGGTTGCAAGAGGACAGTCTCCTTTCTCTCACTCCTCCAGCCTCATCGAGGGATCCAGGGATTGATAACCTTTATTTATTAGGAAGGTAAGAGACAATCTCTTGTTTTCAGCTCTTCCCCAGGATGCTCCGCTTTCCGGAGTGAGCACAACCCCCCGAACTGCCCCTCTGCTGGCATGTCAGCGATCGCTTCAATGACGCCATTAGCACGAACTCTGCCAGCCTGGTTATAGTGCTGCCTTTCTAGTGGATCTTGCCTTGATCCAGGCATGTTGTTGTATCAACAAATATGCGTTTCCCCCAGTGAGCCTAATCGCATAGACCCTGTGCAAGGGAGGACAAGGAGCATATCTTGTTAGTTGCGCCTATCTGGCCCAACCGGACCTGGGTTTCCGAACTCACACTCCTCGCAGCGGCCCTCCCTGGGATATTCCCCTGAGAGAGGACCTCCTCTCTCAGGGACGGGGCATCTAAAAGGCATGCCTGTGACCTGAAGTGGAGTCTATTCACTGAGTGATGCGTTTCTATGTGAAATAACTAAGTGATTTTTTTTACCCCCCCCCCCCCCCCCCCACACACACACACAGAGAAAGAGAGAGAGAGAGAGAGAGAGAGAGGATAAATGTGATTACACTGACAGAATCTATACTCACTAATAACAGTAAGACTGATTCTCTTGTTTACGGTGCGTCGGCTGCTGCTGATCTTCAGATCATAAAGTCCAGAATGTATGGTCCTGGTGTTTGTGATGGTCAGAGCCCCAGTCTGATTGTCTAAGTTTATCATACCCTTAAATCTCACATCATCTCCATCATAAGTATAGTATCGTCGGGCTTCTTTATAGAGTTCTGCTATGACGGTGTCTCCATACATCCATAGAGTGAAATCAGACATCTGCACTTCAGTAAGACCAGTGTGTAGAGTGACCGAAACTCCTTCCTTCACTAAAACTGCCTTTATTTCACCTGAAACAACAAATGCAGGAGGAATGTTCACAAACAGCTACTTGGAAATTAATAAGATGTGCAAACCATTATTCAATTTTAACATATTAAGAAGCAATGAGTTGTATTGTTTTATCTTTTATAGAAGAGGGGTTTGCAGGCCGTATTGGGTAAAGTCTAGAAGAGATACAGCTATGGTCAGAAGTTAATTAATATTCATATCACTATAACAATACAGTTGCTGTACAACAATAATTACTGTTTCGACATTACAGTGAGGGGTAGGTTTAGGGTAGGGGGCAGCAATTGTCCAGAGACAATTATAAGACAACAAATGACGAATTAAGAAAAGACAATTATGCCACTTTTTATGTTTTTTATGTCCTGTGCCATCACACTGTCTTAATGGTCTTGATGCTCAGGCACTTTTTCTGAACAGAGATACTTTTTCAAACACACAGAGTGCTCCATCAATACACAAGGAGCAGTAGGCAAAGCCAAGATGTGTGCAGGGCACATAAACACCATCAAAACGCTTGATGCTAATATACAAAAAAAAACTTACAAAAAGAATGTCTCTCACTTTTCAGGAGTGTACTTATTTGCATACAGTGCATCAAGAAAGTATTCATAGCGCTTCACTTTTTTTGCACATTTGTTTTGTTACAGCCTTATTCCACAATGGATTAAATTCATTTATTTCCTCAACATTCTACACACAATACCACATAATGACAATGTGAAAAAAGAGTTTTTAAAATTGTTGTAAATTTATTAAAAATAAAAAACCTGAAAAACTCACATGTACATCAGTATTCACAGCCTTTGCTCAATACTTTGTTAATGCACCTTTTACAGCGATTACAGCCTCAAGTATTTTTGAATATGATGCCAAAAGCTTGGCACACCTGTCTGGTAATTTTTGCCCATTTCTCTTTGCAGTACCTCTCAAGCTCTATCAAGTTGGATGTGAAATGACAGTGTACAGCCATTTTCAGATCTTTCCAGAGATGTTCAGTAGGATTTAGGTCTGGGCTCTGTCTGGGCCACTCAAGGACATTCACTGAGTTGTTGTGAAGCCACTTCATTGATATTTTGGCGGTGTGCTTTGGGTCATTGTCCTGCTGGAAGAGGAACCGTCGCCCCAGTCTGAGGTCAAGAGCACTCTGAAGCAGGTTTTCATTCAGGATGTCTTTGTACATTGCTGCATTCGTCTTTCCCTCTATCTTGATTAGTCTTCCAGTTCCTGCTGCTAAAAAACATCCCCACAGCATGATGCTGCCACCACCATGCTTCACTGTAGGGATGGTATTAGCCTGGTGATGAGCAGTGCCTGCTTTTCTCCAGATATAACGCCTGGCATTTACTCTAAAGAGTTCGATTTTAGTCTCATCAGACCAGAGAGTTTAGTTTCTAATGGTCTGAGAGTCCTTCAGATGCCTTTTGGGAAATTCCAGGCGGGGAGTGTCTTCCGTCTGGCCGCTCTACCATACAGGCCTGATTGGTGGATTGCTGCACAGATGGTTGTCCTTCTGTAAGGTTCTCCTCTCTCCACAGAAGAACGCTGAAGCTCAGACAGAGTGACCATCAGGTTACTGATCACCTGACTAAGGCCCTTCTCCCCCGATCACTCAGCTTAGATGGACGGCCAGCTCTAGGAAGAGTCCTGGTGGTTCCAAACATCTTCCACTTAAGGATGATGGAGGCCACTGTGCTCATTGGAACTTTCAGAGCAGCAGAATTATTTTCTGTAACCTTCCCTAACCATATGCATTGAGACAAACCTGTCTCTGAGGTCTACAGACAATTCCTTTGTCTTCATGCTTGGTTTGTGCTTTGACATGCACTTTCAACCCTGGGACCTTAGGCTACGTTCACACTGTGAGGTTTAGTGCTAAAATCAGATTTTTTTGCATAGCTGTTCACACTGCTCTTATAAATGTGGCCAATATCAGATTTGCAGTGAGAACAGATCATGGTCCTAAACTGACCCGCATGCACAAAAGTAGTTACGGACAGCACAAAATGTCTAATTATGCACACAATGTGTAGCCTGTCTGAAGTAAGCACGTTGTCAGATCATGCTTGTCACAGACAATCGTGGTGTATTTCATGAACTGTAAAGGGTTATTCTGCTACTACTAATGTGTATTTCAGCATTTGTGACCTAAAATAAGTCTCTTATAAAAAACTGATCATTTGTGATTTATGACAACTCCGGTGCGTGACGCTCTGACCAGCGGTGTAGTAAACTCATAAAGGTTTAATGAGCAGCCGCAGACTGATCTGTGAAGGCAGAATTGGTTTATCTCTGTTTGCAGAGTTATTTCATTTTACTTCGTTATAAACAGCAGACACGTGCAGAAGGGGGTTTGGGTGCTCAAGCACCTGCCTTTTTTCTCTTGGAGAGAAAGTTCCCCCTCCTTTGCACACAGATCCCCTATCCGCAACACCCACGATGCTCTTTGGCTTCGTAATCAACCCGTGCCTCAATCGTTAACCAGATTCGTTAACAAGCACAAGTTTTGCCTTCAAAATCTTTTTCAATATGAACAACCAACTTTCTGTGGTAAAGTAATCGCCCTGGGTGCCATTCTACTATGTTGCTGAGGAGTAGATGATGTTTGCAGCACAGAATGACAACGGATGTCGCTCGAAGGTTATGTAAAAGTCACATGAAATTCAACATAACCGTTCACACTGTGGTCGCATTGCAAAACATCAAATCTGTGCCTGATTTAAGACTACAAATGAAAGTGGCACAAATCTGGACTGAAAAGATCAGATTCCATACAGTTTGGGCTGTTCACACTGTCACATGAGGGGGGAAAAAATCAGATTTGGGCCACATTTGCCTGCAGTGTGAATGTAGCCTTATATAGACAGGTGTATGCCTTTTCAAATCATGTCCAATCAACTAAATTTACCACAGGTGCACTCCAATGAAGCTGCTGAAACATCTCAAGAATGATCAGTGGAAACAGAATGTATCTGAGCTAAATTTAGAGCTTCACTGCAAAGGCTGAGAAAACTGATGTACATGTGATTTTTCAGGTTTTTTGTTTTTTATTTAATAAATTTGCAACAATTTCAAAAAATCTTTTTTCACATTGTCATTATGGGGTATTGTGTGCAGAATTTTGAGAAAATAAATTAATTTAATCCATTTTGGAATAAGGCTGTAACATAAAAAATGTGGAAAAATTTAAGTGCTATGAATACTTTCCGGATGCACTGTAGCAGATACATTATATTTTGTAGCCTTATAAATGAATTCACCAGGTCTTAAATTGCTAACTTTACACAGTGTTAAAGTATTAACACAATTTAAGTACACGAAATCAAAGCTAACCATATTGATATTGGTAGGTCACATTACAGGTTTAGTGCTGAACAATTCATCTGTGCATGTCATTAAGAAAAAACGTTTTTTTTTTTATTCTGTTGAAAAGAAAGATAATATTTTTTAGTAAGTACAGCAAGTATTCTGTATTTATATATTGCGTTTATGGTCTCTCCACACCACCTCCAGTGTGCAGCATTCACTTGGATTCACTTTTTTATTTCTCTTATAATTGTTTCTTTTATTCCTGTTTATGTAAAGCACTTTGAATTGCCACTGTGTATGAAATGTGCTATATAAATAAACTTGCCTTGCCTGCCTTGCCTTGGATGATGCAACGGCAGCCACAGAACAATGGCGTCATTGTGCTTACCACACACCAGCTATTGATGGAGTAGAGAGACAGTGATAGAGTTAATTCGGTGGATGGGAATGATTGGGAGGCCATGATGGGTAAGGGCCGATAGAGGGAATTTGGCCAGGACACCGGCGTTACACCCCTACTCTTTACGAGAAGTGCCACGGGATTTTTAATGACCACAGAGAGCCAGGACCTTAGTTTAACGTCTGATCTGAAAGACAGCGCTCACTGACAGTATAGTGTCCCTTTCACTATACTGGGGCATTAGGACTCACAGAGCCCGCTGGTTGAGCACCCCCTGATGGTCTCACTAACACCACTTTCACCAGCAACCTAGTTTTCCCATGTGGTCTCCCATCCAAGTACTAACCAGGCTCAGCCCTGCTTAGCTTCAGTGAGTAACCAGTCTTGGGCTGCAGGGTGATATTGAAGTCAACATTTTGAAGAATGTTGGAAACTGGTTGCCACCGACTTCCATAGTATATGTTTTTCCTACTATGGATGTTAATGGCTGACAGTTTCCAACATTCTTCAAAATATCTTCTTTTGTGTTCAACAGAAGACAGACATTCTGAGGGTCACTAAATTTTCATTTTTGCATTAACCATCTCTTTAAATTCATGACTACATAGAAACCCTTTATCAACTCACCACTGATGTTCACATTGAATGTCTTGTGTATGGTGTGTTTATTGCTGCTGATGTCAACCTCATATAATCCAGAGTGTTTAATGCCAGTGTTCTTGATGATCAGAGATCCAGTCTGATCCAGCTGCAGTATGTGTCGGAATCTCCCATCATCACCATCCAGCGTACGGAAGGATCTATCGAGTTTATTGATTTCAGCTATTAGGGCATTCTGAGGCCCAAACTTCCATCGTATCACATCGTAATTCAGTATTTCAATAACATCAGTGTGTAGAAAGACCGAATCTCCCACCATCGCTGATACAATCTGTATTTCTTCTGCAGACACACCTGAATGGCAAGAAGGAGTGATTCAGATCTTCACGGGTCTATACAGTGTAATACAAGTTTTAATGAATAAAGTAAAAACAAACAGAGAAGAGGTCATAAGTTGAGTAAAAAAGGCCAGAGGATTTACATCTTTTAAAAGTATGTGTAGATAAGCAGTAGGGTTGTAATGTATACAGTTGAAATCAGAATTATTTGCCGCCCGTATATATTTTTTGCACCAATGTCTGTTTAATTGTTAACTGGGAAAAATTTCACAGGAGGGCTAATGAAGAAGATTTTTATTTACTAAACCTATATGAAGACACATTTAATTAGGTGAGTGGAGGGCCCTACGTATCTGCCATTATATATCTTTGAAAATAGGTGATAGGTTAAGGCAAAGGGGTCATAAAAGAGCATAAGAGAGGACTTAGGGATGCATTGAGAACCATCTGTGTCAGAAAGGCATGAAATGTATACAACACATGTTGAAACTGTCATGTATATTTGAAAAGACACATACTGTATGGGAGAGAAGAGTCCAGTTTAGATGTTTGAAACATAGATACTAGTCATGATTACCAAATGTGAACTGTATGTGGAAAAACGGTGATGATTATATTAAATCTGTACATTATAAGGGCCAACAAGAAAAGGGGTCTTTAAATAGGGGTCGTAAAGGAGTAGGAGCTGGGAGAGGCCTGTTGAACCAGTAAACAGCTGTGAAAACACAAAGGTGGGAGGAAGCAAGGATAAAGGGGATAGCAAATTTGAGGGACACTGGATTTGTCCTGGAGTGAGACTAGAGATGGGTCTGCTCCAGGCTGTCTCTGCTTTTTTGGGAAATATTCCAATAAAGTATATTCTTCTGATATTCATAACCCCAGTCTGAGCTTGATTCATTAAGAAAAAAGCCAGAAACCACGACACTAATAATTTTGATGAAGTTCTGTAAATAATCCAAAACACTTAAACTCACCATCAAGGCTGAACATCTTGTTTAAGTTGAATCTGTTGGTCACTTCATAAGGTCCAGAGTCTGTGGTTCTGATGTTCCGGAGGGTCAGATCTCCAGTTTGAGGGTCCATCTGCATTCTGCCTTTGAATTTCCCATCAAGATCATTGTCGTATTTGTAGATTCTGTTTTGTCCGCCAACATATTTAGCTATGAGGTTTCCTTTCTCTCCATACCTCCACTCGATATCATCATCTTTCCATATTTCAGTTAGATCAGTGTGTAGAGTAACAGAATCTCCCTCCTTTACTGAAACAAATTCACTAAACACACCTAAAAAACAAGCAGAAATGTTACGTAGAAAAAATCACCTGCCACTTTATTAGGTACACCTGTCCAACTGCTCAACGCAAATTTCTAATCAGCCAATCACATGGCAGCAACTCAATGCGTTTAGGCATGTAGACATGGTCAAGACGATCTGCTGCAGTTCAAACCGAGCATCAAAATGGCAGTTCAAACCGAGCATCTAAAACTGTGATTTAGGTGATTTAGGTGACTTTGAATGTGGCATGGTTGTTGGTGTCAGACGGGCTGGTCTGAGCTGGTCTGAGCATTTCAGAAACTGCTGATCTACTGAGGTTTTCACACACAACCATCTCTAGGGTTTACAGAGAATGGTCTGAACAAGAGAAAATATCCAGTGAGCAGCAGTTCTGTGGGTGCAAATGTCTTGTTGATGCCAGAGGTCAGAGGAGAATGGCCAGACTGGTTCCAGCTGATGGAAAGGCAACAGTAACTCACTTGTGAAAACTGAGGTCTGCAGAAGAGCATCTCTGAATGCACAGCATGCCAAATCTTGAGGCAGATGGGCTACAGCAGCAGAAGACCACACCTGGTGCCACTCCTGTCAGCTAACAACAGGAAACTGAGGCTACAATTCCCACAGGCTCACCAAAACTGTACAATAGAAGATTGGAGAAACGTTGTCTGGTCAGATGAGTCTCAGTTTCTGCTGTGACATTCGGATGGTCGGGTCAGAATTTGGCATCAACAACATGAAAGCATGGATCCATCCTGTATGGTCTCAACAGTTCAGGCTGGTGGTGGTGTAATGGTGTGGGGGATATTTTCTTGGCACACTTTGGGCTCATTAGTACCAATTGAGCATCATGTCAACACCACAGCCTACCTGAGTATTGTTGCTGACCATGTCCATCCCTTTATTACCACAGTGTACCCATCTACTGACGTCTACTTCCAGCAGGAGAACACTCCATGTCATAAAGCGGGAATCATCTCAGACTGGTTTCTTGAACATGACAATGAGTTCACTGTACTCAAATGGCCTCCACAGTCACCAGTTCTCAATCCAATAGAGCACCTTTGGGATGTGGTGGAATGGGAGATTGGCATCATGGATGTGCAGTCGACAAATCTGCAGCAACTGTGTGATGCTATCATGTCGATATGAAGCAAAATCACTTCCAGTACCTTTGAATATTTCCAGTACCTTGTTAAATCTCTGCCACAATGGATTCAGGCAGTTCAAATGGCAAAGGGGGGTCCAACCCGGTACTAGTAAGGTGTACCTAATAAAGTGGTCATTGGGTGTATTTACTATTAAACACTACTGTCAGTAAACAGGGTAAAAAGTTAATTTGTAAAAATTAATAACTTATTCCATTAAGTTAACTTAATTGGTGTTGGGACAACATAAAGGAATAATGTCACAGCATTTTTTTTACAGTGTAGGTTGCTTTACTTCAGCGTTGCATAAAATATGAAGAAAATATTTAAATTAAATTTAACCCAGTTCTTGGGTTTTTCCCCCACAATCTGTGTGATAGTAGGTGGTGTGATATATAATCTTCTTTTCATATTACAAACATTTAAAACGATGCAACAAAACATGTAAATACATGTCAAAAGTCTTGAGAGAGTTACTTTATGATTCATTCATACAGTTAAATATTTATCAATTAGATCTAAAATAATTAAACATGAATAAACTCGACCATATAGAAATGTTTTTAAATATTTTAGAATTTTTATTTAATTAAATAATGTCTTTTTTGTTGTAACACCAGCAGTTTATCACTGTATATTAATAACAGGTAAATCTGGCTTAATGAACATGTAACTACCCCCAAAAGTAGCTTATTAAAAAACTATTTAATTAAATACCTGAAAAAAATGTTAGTAATAATCATTATTACATTATGGTAATGATTATTATAATGATTTACTACATCCTCAAAATCACAAATGCACAAATTTAACAACATGTTTGATGCACAAAAAAGAAGATACACGTCTTAAACAATAAAATTAAACCAGCCCATACAACAAAATGTGAGCACGAACAGTTTCTGTGTATTTTACAGTATTTAGAACAAGTATATGAAAGATTACAAAGGGCAAGAAATGAGAATTCCCCGAGAATTCCAAACCGAAACCGAAAATAACTTACTGTCAGTGAACAAAAACAGCAGAAGCAGCGATACAATGTTCTTCATAGCGCTGTAGAGTTTAGACAAGGTTTGAGTTTCTTAAAATGATCGATGTGTATCATATGAAGCTAATCTCCACCGTTGATGAAACGCAACAATATGTTACCTTCAACATCGAGGCTGAGAAACCAGTTTAAAACAACAGCAAAACACATTCCACAATCTGACACATTTCACACATGCATTTCCGGGAGTTACAGCGCTCTGAAATCATTCTCACCTGCGTTGAATTTGCAAAGTGGATGAGACATTAGAATGAGAATTGTGAATAATATTAGCGTTTTCCTTCCAAAAATGACATCACACTTTGTGGAATGTGCGTAGACTGGTAGGATTTTTTTAAAAATTGGAATTCTAAATAGAACATGGAAAGAAAACGAACACTGATATTCAATGCATTGTGTTTATTTTTCACTGGTTTTGTTCTTTATCTTTCAATAATGAGCATATTTAAACTTATGTCATCGAATCCCTTTGCTCCATATTAACAGAGATTTATAATGTCAGTGGAAGAAAGAATTGTTCTGAATATAAAAAAGCGAAAAACACTGCCCCCTGTTGGGGATACAGCCCAGATGTTTTAACTACTTGCCACTAGTTGTAAAAGGTTTGACACTTTGCCAGGAGTTCTTACCAGGAGTTCTTACATTTGTAAATACAGAAAATAATGATGGCTTTAAGAAAACTACACATGCTGTTCAGTCCTTTAGATCATATTGGACAACAAAAATGGAAGTACATACTGTACATTTCAGATCACGAATTTTAAAGTTGATCAAAGCACTTGTGCTCTTGACCCAGAAAATGAGACTTTAAACCACAGTGCAAGGCTCAGCTTGCACATCTTTCCTCCGAGAAGGTCTTAACAAAGAGATGATTTGCTAATGCAAAGGCCTCGTTCTGAAAAGGTCAACTCTTCCATTTGTCGTCTGCTGAAACCACTTAGCAATGAGTTACATTCGTCTCACTCTGAGATCATAAACACATAAATGAACTTTTCTACATTTGAGATTATGCCGTAGTTGAGGAATATATGTATATGTTTTTTTTTTACAAAATGCTACAAGGGCGTTTTTAAATGACAGATTCCTCTCAAAAAGTTAAACAAAGCTTCTAAACCAAAGTTAAAGTTCACCCAAAAGTTAAAATGTATTCTCCATTTATGCACCAGTTGCTTGTTTCAAATCGGTTTGAATTCTTTTTTATGTTGAACACAAAATAAGATATTTTGAGGAATAATTTTCATAGTCATAACGTATGCGCATCTTCGCATTTCTATTAAGCATTTTTTATGCGATAATTTCAAAATGAACACAAAATATGTGGATGGAAACATGACTACTGTCTTCTCTGTCATCCTGACTTGCTCAGCACTGACTGGTCTCATTTAGCTGTATTTCCACTCTCTCTTCTACATCCTTTCTGTGGTTTTATTGTCTCTCGCCCTCAACTAACCACTTCACTTATCTTAATGTCAAACAAACAAAGCAACGGATGCTTTATGCTACATATCAAAATAAAGCATCTGTGACCCACTTCAAGAGTTTTAACAGTCCCTATACTCTGGTTTACAAATTTTTTAAAGTGGTGTCTAAAGTCGTTTGTATGATCATGTGCTGAATTATAACATCTGCTGATTACTTTTTTGATGCTTTACATGTTTATAAATTACAATGATGTGCCAAAAATACAATATTGTCATCTTTTATTAACCCTTTACTTGTTTGAGTTTCTACTTTTGAACACAAAGGAGATATTTTTAAGATGTTGGAAACCTGCAACTATTGACTTCCATATTATTTGTTTTTCCTGCTATGGAAGTCAATGGTAACAGGTTTTCAGTTTTCTTCAGAATATCTTATTTTGTTTGTTTATTAGAGGTAAGAAACTCTACTAGAGCTTCGATACCACTTGAGGAATAGTAAACAGTGAGTAAAAATGTACATTTTGGGTGAACTATTGCCCTAAAACAGAATTTTAAGTTATCTTTACTCAAATATTAATACAAAATCATTGAACTTAAAAAAAACAAGTTGTATGAACTCAAATTTCAAATTTGTTAAGGTGAACTCTAACTGAGTTGAAACAGATTTGCTTTGCTTTAAACTTTATTAGATTGAAATTAAGATTTATTGTGGGTTTAATGCAAGATTAACATGTGTAATTGTACACAAAATGTATCTCTCTCTCTCACCCTCTCACACACACACACCCACACTACTGTAACTCAGACTGCAGTAGTTTCGACTGGTGATGATTGCAATCTAATGATTACAGACCCCTGAACTGCTTTAGAAAATGTTAAACTTGGTTCTTTTTTACTCTTTGTTCCTTTATCATCTGGTGGGTAAGTTATTAATGTTTTTTAACTCCTGTTTCAATTGTTTATCAAACTGGAGTCTAATAAGGATCCGAGTCTCACATTAATGATACATCTAGATGCTTTGAACATTGAATTATTCAGAAAATGTATTATATAATGCGATTCAAAATATAGGTGCAAATGCATTAATGCCATGACAATGTCTCTGTTCTGCAGGTGTGTTTGGTGATACAGTGAAGTCAGTACCGGTGATGGAGGGAGATTCAGTCACTTTACACACCGATACTCCACTTCAGGCAGATGAAGATATAAACTGGCGGTTTGGACCTAATAAATTCATCATAGCTGAAATAAAAAATGGGACTGTAAGCTTCTCCACAAATGATAATATGGAGGGATTCAGAGACAGACTGAAGCTGAGCAATAAAAGCGGATCACTCATGATCACAAACATCAGAAATACAGAAGCTGGAGTTTATGAGTTAAGAAGAAGAAACATCTGCAGATACAATATTTCTGTTTATGGTAAGTTAATGATTTGATTGTCATTTTCCCTGTTTACTGCTGTACGTATTTCGATTATTATGGTTCATGAGCACTTGAACACTATATGTTTATTGTTATATATCTGCAAACCTTTGATAGAGCTGGGAAAGGTTAGTTTTAAAAGTAACGCATTTCAGCCTTGCTCTACTTTTTAAGAAACAACTAAATGTGTTC
Organism: Danio aesculapii; assembly: GCF_903798145.1. Taxonomy (NCBI): domain Eukaryota; kingdom Metazoa; phylum Chordata; class Actinopteri; order Cypriniformes; family Danionidae; genus Danio; species Danio aesculapii. Next base: position 6,710,414 of record NC_079456.1, read on the forward strand.
ATTACTACTGAAGAAAAGTAATGTAGTACTTTTTTTTGTCTGGGCTCGCTTATTTGTAGTAGTAGTAATAGATAAGGGATAATCAATGGCTTGGATTTTAATGCTTGACGAGGAGGCGAAGGACCACACGATGCGCTAACAGAGTGTGGTCTCTGTGAAGTATACAGTTGAAGTCATAATTATTCGCCCCCCTTTGATTTTTTTTCTTTTAAAAATATTTCCCAAATGATGTTTAACAGAGCAAGGAAATTTTCACAGTATTTCCTATAATATTTTTTCTTCTGGAGAAAGTCTTATTTGTTTTGTTTCGGCTAAAATAAAAGCAGTTTTAGATTTTTTAAAAACCATTTTAAGGTCAAAATTATTAGCCCCTTTAAGCTTAACCTTTAATAATATTTATTTTGATAGCCTACAGAACAAACCATCGTTATACAATAACTTGCCTATTATCCTAACCTGCCTAGTTAACCTAATTAACCCAGTTAAGCCTTTAAATGTCACTTTAAGCTGTATAGAAGTGTCTTGAAAAATATCTAGTCAAATCATCATGGCAAAGATAAAATAAATTAGCTATTAGTGTATATATATATATATATATATACACCTCAAATCCAGTCTAGAAAGGCAGCAATGCTGAAAAGTTCTTTTTTTTTTATTGTTTTCTTCTGGTTCATAACAAAATAATTCAAACACATATTATAAGCGATCACTTGTGGCCTCCTAAATGTAAAGCCAGAATGGATAAGATGGTTACTAGGACAGAAGTACAATATTATTTGGAGAACCTGGAGAGTAGTTTTAAATTGTGTTACAAGACATTGTCACATAAGACCAAAAGTCTTCCCATACTGGGATACATACAGGGACCCCTGCTTTGTCCTTATTATGTAATTTTTAAAGTAAACGTTCATACGAGGCTGTTTTATATTGGCCCACTCTTTTAACTCTGGAACTTTGGGAGTTTTCCAGTGTTTTAAGATAACTGTCACTGAGATCCCCACCACGGTGACTGTGAACTCTCCTTTTGTAATATTTGGCATTTGTTCCCTATGTCAAGTTCTCGTATTTTTGGTATATAGTCATATATATATATATATATATATATATATATATATATATATATATATATATATATATATATATATATATATATATATATATATATATATATATATATATATATATATATATATATGTGTGTGTATATATGTAGAGAGAGAGTGAAGAACATAGAATATGTAAACAGTGTGACACAAACCCAATAGAGGATGAGATACACTTCCTTCTGTTTTGCCCCAAATACACCACAACTAGAGAAATATTTTCCCCCCAATTTGAAACATTGACTAATTCATTTGTAAATTTAAATGACTCCGAAAAACTTTACCATGTACACGGAGAGAATGAATTGACGTATAGACTAGCTGCAAAATATGTAAACACCCTACACACAATAAGAAATGGTTAATGTATATTCATGTATCCTATTTAAATAATCTAGACTTTTTATTATTATAATGGTTATATTTATCAAATAGATTATCTGTTTGTTTGTTTTTTTTTTGTCATTTATGTCTTATTTACTGTATAATTATAATTTTTTTTTTTTATTATTATTATTTAATGATTTTAATATACTACATACTTGAAGTGCTTTGGCAATACTGTGTTGAATGTCATGCCAATAAAGCAACTTGAACTTGAGAGAGAGAGAGAGAGAGAGAGAGAGAGAGAGAGAGAGAGAGAGAGAGAGAGAAAGAGAGAGAGAGAGAGAGAGAGAGAGAGAGAGAGAGAGAGAGAGAGAGAGAGAGACACTTCTATTTTTGACTAATGAAAGTTTTTTTTTATACCAAATGCTCGAGAACTTTTCAGCAATGCTGCATTTCTAAACTGGATTTCTGGATTGGAGTTTGCATTTCACAGTTTCAATCATTTTAAGGGCTACTGGATCTGTTTTTGTGCTTGTGAGAGAAGTAAATTATTTAAGGGTTAGTTCACCCAAAAATGAATGCTTAGTTATCAGATACTCACCTCATGTTGTTTCAGTCACCAAACCTGAGGTCCAGAGACATTCAAAGACCAGAAAAGAAACCAAAAACGGTCAAACCATTTCATGCATATTCAGTGGTTCAACCGTGATCATACAAAGCTCCAATAACACTTTTGCATATTAAAACATCCTAAAAAAAAACTATTTTGTTTGCTTCCACATCAGGTCAGGCTGTGCATTTACCATGCGCATTGACCACTTCATTCTCATTTATTCCCCATTTTCTAAAACAATCTTTCATTTCAGCTCGTCTGCCTGTTCCTGTCATCACCAAAGACTCTCTATTAAATACCTCATCATCCTCATCAGCATCCACATGTGTGTTGCTGTGTTCAGTGGTGAATGTGTCTGTGGGTGCTGAACTGTCTTTTGACTCTATGAGTCTCTCTTGGTACAAAGGAAACAGTTTATTGTCCAGGATGAGAGTGTCAGACCACAGAATCGGTCTGCCTTTACAACTGGACTGTCTAAACGGTTCTTACAGCTGTGTGGTGGCCTATACATTCACCAACAAGACTACAAATCTCACCAACCCTGGACTCTGTCAAGCATGCACAGGTATGCGAAATGTAAAATACTAATCATTAATATTTACAGCTTCACACAGAACAGCAGCAGATACTGAGCCTGAACCCAGCTGTACTGTTTTTCAATGGAGATTACACTCTTTTACTTTCACTTTAGATTGCTTTAAATGGTCAATAATTAAAACTTCTTTACCCACATTCTCATCCTCCATTATTATTATTATTGCCACTGTTGCATTCATTTTCTCTTTTACTTTCACTTTTACTTTTGACCCACATTCTCATTTTGATCCTCCAGACTCTCTGATCATGCTGATTTCTGCTGCTGCCGCTGGATTTCTGTTGTTTCTGGTAGTTGCGATTGGGATTTTCTGGATCTGCAGGAAACCTGGACAAACACATGAAGAAGGCAAGCATTACCTAATGAAGAATCAAATAAATGCCAATACACTTTGACAATTGGGGTTGGTATTAAAACAGAGGTAACTAGTATTGAGGACTGACTCAGAACGCAGAACAGTCGATTAAAATCAGGGAAAAAGACAGTGGGTGACTGGAAATGTGCTTCTTTGTATGAAGGAATCAATAGGCTACTTTTAAAATCAGCAACCTGTAAGTAATATAACTGTAATCACTGCTAAATCTGGAGAGATGGAGATGAATTTATCTAACGAATGTACAATATATAAGCAGCTAACACATGTGCTTTGAATCGTTTTTGTACAACTTAATTTGTTTCAGTTGGAAATAAAACAGAGCCGGAAAAACCAGGGATCCGTTCTTCGTACTGTTAATCTTGATAACAGATCTCTTGCTAATTTGGTTCTTCAAACAAGTTCGTGAATCAGATTAAAATGTCTGGGTGAACTGATCTGAGATCACTGCGTGTGTCGTGAACGACAGATCTATCAATCCTCGAAACCATGATCAGCAATGCAACGATTGGCTGACGGCACAGCAGCGTAATGACATCATCCGATTAATATTCAATTATCCATGTGAGAAAAATGTAATAAAATTTGCAGTAAACGGTTAGTTAAATATGATACGCAATACCTTTCCACATTTGTTGTGCACTGCAGGCTTTACACTTTCGTGTGTCAAGAGTGTCCATCATGTATTTCAATGCATATCAATGTATTTAGTTCTACATTTAGAGAAGATTTTCTTTATTATAGTAGCCTATAGGCCTACTCAAGTTTTTTAATTGGCGTAAGGAATAACTATTAATTAATTTTTCATCAAAAAAGCATTTTTATATCAGTAAAGGTGTCTGCAACTTTTGCGAGGCATCAAATCACCGGCATATTAGCGGTCCAAACACGTGCATGACTGCATAAATTATTATCCTTTTTTTAAGTCTAATATTGTGCATGTACACATTTGTATCTAAAAAGTTCACTTTATATAGTTAAAAATATATATTAACTATTTTCCCAAGTGTATATACACTGTAAGAAAATATCAGCATTTGGTACATACTTTCAGTATTATCTTTGCTTGAACTGACCCGATCTAATCCTGTTTATATGAAATAAGCCTGCTCCCTAACAGGTTTGAGCTACCAGAACTGTTGCTATGAGAACAAGTCTCAGATGAGTTTTGAAGAACTAAACGATCCTGGATCGTATTAAATCGTCAATATCCAAATTCAGCTAATTGAGTAATCCATGTATGAAGAACAGACCCCAGGGGTCAGATTTATAAAAGATGCATAGAAGTGAACATGAACTTCCTAAAAGTGAACGTACTCCAAAATAAATAAACAAATAAATAACTTTATTAATGATTGCGGCTCATTATGATGATTTAAAGTGGTCCAATTAAATCAATATTTCAGCTGAATATGTTTATAACAGTTTATGTACAGCTGCACACATTGTATGGTCATGTTTTTATGTGTGGGATGTGGTATACACAGATTTCTGACCCTATTTTGTGCTCACATGTCGTTCATAAATGAGATAACAGGAAAGTTATTACATGATAGACTGTGACTTAGTACAGTGGTTCTCAAACTCTGGTACATGTACCACTAGTGGTACGCGGACTTACTTCGTGGTACGCAGAGAAATTACTGAGTAATAAAAGAAAAAATTAATACAATTTTAATAATTTGATGCATACGATAACACCAATGTCATCAGCATTGGCTGTTCTCTAAAGCCTACGATCAAATCGCTGTGTTTAAAATGTTTACTTTAGTGCATCGCGTCATCAGCTGCTAAAAAAAAATTCAATCGGCGCAGAACTAGAGAAAGAGGTGTGTGATGCTTGCAGAGCAGATATGTACTAGAGCAGTGGTCCCCAACCCAAGGGCCGCAGACCTATAGATCAATTGGTACCGGGCCGCACAAAAAATCATTAAATCCGTTTTATTTATAATCTGAGTCTAAATGATTTAACCATTTATTTAGAAAAATCTTTTATTTTGAAAAATTACTGTATTTTGACCGATTGTGTTACATCTCGGTCACTTGAGTGCCAAAATTTAACCCACAGGCTAGCAAAATGAGTACTGCAGCACGACGCGCTTGTGTATTCCAGGTGTCCCCAGATGAAAACATCGTAACTTTTCAGAATGCCGCACTGCGAGTCACATGATAAGAACCAGCTGATCAGCTTCATATTTTGTATGGAATATAATTTCGTTGAATAAATATGACTCTGCCTCTGCCTGCGCAGTAGTAGTATTAGTATTACTACAACTACGCTACTTTATTTCAATACTGGTGATTATGGTGGTACTTGGAGAGACTATTTTTTTTGAGGTGGTACTTGGTGAAAAAGTTTGAGAGTCACTGACTTAGAAGATACAAGAATGGCCTCATACCATTTCAATCAAAATATAATATTTATCATATAATATACTGTGTACTCCACATTTTTAAAGAATCTTATGATAGATCTGAACATGCAGTTATCCAGGAGAGGTGTTTTTTTTTTTTTTTATCAAAAAAGGCAAATACGGTTATGGTTAAGAATTGCTGAAAATGGAAAAATACAGACTACATTGTTGTATAAATACTGTAACTGTTTTTAACCCAGAGGGGTCGAAGACCGCATATACGCATTTTGATGCGTCTTCTCCTCATAACACAGAAAATAACTTAAATGACACTTTCAGTTTTGATCGTACAGATATGATCAATACATCAATCGAATCTGTTAAGTGTCTAGTTTTTATTGTGTACACTCACAATGACAACTAATGCGTGTGCTTTGGCAAAAAAGGATAATAAACAGCGTAGGCATACTTTATTTATATTATATAAAAAACCTAATATAAGACATGTTTTTGATCTATTATTATAGGAAAAGTTCAGTCTCATGAAGAAGAAAAAGAAGTCGTTTATGCTGAACCGATGTTCTTCAAAAGAGAAGCACTGGAATCGGTAAGAACATTTTATAGCCATGACTTTAAAACAGAGATCAAAAAAATAAGGACATGGACTTGGGTGTAAAGAAATGGGTGTGAATGAATGAAACTTGTGACAAATATGTTATTTTGATTGCACTTTCTTTTGCTTTTTCTATCAGGGAGTCAAACAGGAGGCTGTGTTTACTGTGAAACACTGATCAGCTTCATCACTGATGATTTTTCTTTAAATATTTCTCAGTTAATTTGACATGCAAGCTAGAAATATGATAAAATTGTGTTTGATGGCTTAATCATTAGGCATCAGACCAATAATGCAGCATAATTGAGCTTTGAATAGTTTTGTGTACATAATAATATCTATTTTTTTCTGATTTGATCTGTTCATTCATTGTAACTACAACAATATATGTAAATAGTATTAAAAAAGTAGAGCCTTCTCTTTTAAGAATCTAAATTTGGCCCCAAAATTAATAAGAAATGTCCCTCTTTAAACCATCCTTCAAACTGCTGTTTTACATACATTTATGATTGACATCAATAACTTTTGAATCATTAAAAATCATCAAATTTTCAAACTGTATATGATCATATGATGTTTTATTTTTTACATAAAATTATTCATCACACTGAATGATATTTTAACCCCTACCCAGCAAACATTTTGTTGTTGTTTTTAAAAGATGTCTAATAGGCATCTAAACATAGTCATCTTGGCTAAAACAAGGCTTAACCTCCTAGGGCATGAGTGTCCACATACATGGACAGCACATTTTTAGCTCTTAAGTGGCTATTTAAAATAATTTGAATGTTTTATATTTTGTTACAGGCATACAAAGTCTTCCTGCAATATCCTGTTTTGCAGCATATGAAATGTCCCAAACCCTATTATTAACTATCCAAAATGGGAAAATTTTTTTTTGTTTTTACTCTCTGATAGTCAAAGAAAGTAAAAATAAAAAAAGAAAAGAAAAAAAAAGTTAAATTTGCATTAAAAAAAATTCAGAAAAAAGTGTTTTATGTAAAATGGGACCACGAGTCCACATATATGGACATCATTTTTCTCTAAAAGTACATCATATCAAAAGATGATACTTAGTATTTTATTCTAATTAGGTTACAATAAGCCCAAATAGCAAAGAGAATTAAAAAATGCATGTAAAAAACACCTTGGGCCTTTTTGGGCTGAGGGTAACTTGGGCTGTCAGTGAAAATCTAATAGACGTATAAAAATAGGCCAAAACTAGACTAGTCATCAAATACTCAGAAATGATTGACTACACATATAAAGTCTCTTAAATCTGTCTATTTAAGGACTAGTTTAGTTTTGGCTATTCTTAGATGTCTATTAGATTTTCACTGACAGCCCAAGTCTAGCCTTGTTTTAGCTAAGCTGTCAACATTTAGATGTCTATTTGACGTCTTTTAAACACGAAATTGTTTGCTGAGTATTCTGACAAACGCAATCCTCACTATACTTTTCTCCAGCTATTAACCAGACAACTACTGTATATCGTAGAGTTAGTAGAGTACAGATATAGAGTAAAGTATTTCTCAACTGTCTCTCTGCAATGAGTTTTTGAACAGCTTTAGAACTTTACACTGTATTCCATTTTAGTTTCCATAGCAACAACGGAAGCTTCAAATAAGATTAATGGCAGATTTAAAATTTCGATTTGGAGTTCTGACAGTCACATTCTACATTCTGAACATTCTAAATTCCACATGTGGAACAGCACTGCTCAGAGTTATACACCATGTCATTTTTCAAAATAAAAGCTTGTTTATGGTGTGTGAATTTGTTTAGGCAATTGATCACACTATAAAATATGAAATAAATCTCCTTTGCCTTCAGGTTTGATGATTTTATTCAGTCTGTTTACTTTTTTTTTAATGATTTATATATTATTATATTTAGCTTATAAGTTACATATAAGTTCAGGTTTTCAACAGTAATAAAATTTAATGAAATATATATATATATATATATATATATATATATATATATATATATATATATATATATATATATATATATATATATATATATATATATATAAATGTATTTAAAAATGTTACACCTGTGGTATGGTGACAGTTAAGCAAAACAATCTGTCATTTTAATACAAAACCCCCAACACTTGTTTGGACAGGGCAATAAATAATATTTATACATTTTTAACTTATGATTATTTAGAAATTTGTCTGGATCATCATTACACTAAATCAATGATTCCCAAAGTGGGGGTCTGGGGACAATGACAGGGGGTCACTTGGTGATTTTGAAAAGTTAAATTATTTTTTGAAACGATTAGAATTACCATATTTTAACCATAATCTACAGAAGATAAAACAGCAGTTAATAGTTAAAAAAAACAACAACATGCAAAATAGGAAACCATCAGCCTTTAAATTTTTTATAGGATTGGTTTTTTATGCTAGAATAACTACATCAGATTGATTTTATAGCACTAGTTAAACTTTCTGACACCTTTATGGCAATCAAATACATAAAAAATAAATACAGGCCACAACTGAACATTGAGAATGATCTCCGAATGGTGGTCTCCAAAATTAAACCAAGAATAGGCTTGTGATGAAAACATTGTGCCCACCAGTCTCTTTAGGTGAGGTTAATATTAAATTAAATTAATAGATGACTATAACAATTATATGGTTGTTAGAATGTTGCATTTTTTTGTGTGGTCAATATGCTCATATTTATATTGGCCTATTTTTGTTTGTGCAATGTTTGTATATTTATAACCGCCTCAAAAGATGTTGAAGGTTGCGAGTCACTAGCATTGTTATTTTAGGGGTCATGGGCTGAAGAGTTTGGGAACCCCTGCACTAAATGACAATTTTGAAATTTGGACCATTATTTTAGACACATTTCAAATGTAATTTAAGCATTAACAGACTTGCATTGCATTTACTTGCTCAAAGCATGTTTTCTCAGTATATAAAAATCATTTTAATAAATTAAATTTGATATAATGACCAAAATGACAAAAAAACCCTGTCCTAGCTGTGCATTATTCTGCCCTTACTTAACTAAATAGGGGTCAATATTTCAACAATAAAATAAAGAATATAATCAAGATTCAACGCTAAGGTTTTTTTCTACTACCCCGATTGGACCAGTGATTCAGATTTTTATGTGGTCTGCCAAAATTTTCACTGGCCCCACCAAAAAAATAA